>NC_073693.1:174475543-174707543 GCF_029784155.1 Uranotaenia lowii
AAGAGTTTCGAACACCCAGGAGAATAAATAAGCAATGTAAACACATTTCTGAAGGCGCGTTAACTCAACGAAAAAAAAAAACAACAGCACCAAACAGGCAGAAAATGTGAGCGGCATGTAAGATACCAACGACGACCTACCCACTAGTCCAAACATAATACTCGTACGGTAAATGTATATAGTAGTACGTCTCTATCTCAGCATGAGTGAACGGCAGTATCGAAAAAAATGGATGCAAAATTGGCCTCGCCGTTGGAGCTGGTGTTGTTTTTAACGGATACCGACCAAGGAGTCGAAAATTATCCCAGGAGGGTGCCGGTAGTTGTGTGATTTTTATCCTGAACGGATGCGAAAAACATCTTTCTACATCTCGGTAGACGTAGTGAAACCAATAGTGGCCATACTCGTGTTCCGCCTGGAATTGGAACGGAATTAAAGCGAAGTTCAAAAGTGTTTTGTTGCGGGAAACAAATTCGGGAACGGAAGTATACAAAATGGCTGTCCATATCCTAGATGATGATCATTTTGCCATCAGTGCAATCGTGGTGGTGGCTGTGCAGATCATTTTCTTCCTAATCGCTGCCATCTTCCAGCTAGACAAGCTAACGGATTTCGCCGGCGGAGTTAACTTTATTATCATTGCCTTGTTGACATTCTTCCTGGGTCAAATCGATCGCGCCGTTAAGGTAAGGTGGCCAATGCTTTTCACAACAAAAAAATTACTTCCATTCATCTTTTTCAAGACACATTTGTTTCATCTCGACAGCAGTAATACAATTAAACAATCTGAATTTACCCGAACATGCTCGTGTTTACCTGTATAGGGAAGGTGAGGGCATAATGAGCACCCAGGGCATAATGAGCACCCAGGGCATAATGAGCACTCCTTTTTTCTACATAAGTACGTATTTTCTTAAACAAATTCTCATAAGGACTTGTTTCGTACTACCCATAGTATTAATTTTTCACCAAAAAAGAAATATCCTTTTCATCTTTACAGAAATATTAAATAACAACCAGCTAGGTTCTCAAGTGACGAAAATATTATAATTTTTGAGCACCACCATACAATTTTTGATTTTTCACTTCAATCAATTTTAAAACGCTTTTTTACTTTAATTTGTTCACTAGAGGCGAACAGAGCACTATCAATGAAGGCATAATGAGCATTTTCTGCCGGGGAATCTAGCAGCGAATTCAATTCGATGAAGTCAACTGAATAATAGAGCTACAGCTTGACTCGTTTCGTCTGTCGATTTGGCCTATTGGTAAGGTGTCAGAGAGGTAATCAGTAGACTCGAGTTCGATTCCTGTTCGAGGGGATTTTTTTTTGCACATACCATTCATGATTGATTTTTTTATTGTTACATTATACGGCTAATAGCATCAAAGCATCATCCGTCAAACAAAACACCAGAAACATAATGTATGAGCATGTGTTAATTCTTTAAATTCTACAAACAGACCTAGATTATTTTGTTTTTGCTTTGTTTGATGAATCTACGCCTCACCGTTTGGTGCAATCATGTTCATGAACGATAAATGAAAAAAAAATCACCTCGACCAGGAATCGAACTCGAGTCTACTGATTACCTCTCCGACATCTAACCAATTGGGTCAAACCGTCAGACGTTACAAGTCAAGCTGTAGCTCTATTACTCAGTTGACTTCATCGAGTCGAATTTGCTTCTAAAATCCCTGGCAGAAAACGCTCATTATGCCTTCATTAATGGTGCTCATACTGCCTCGGGGGGTTTTCAGCTTTCGGAAAAAAAATTTAAAATGCTTTTTTAAACGTTTTTATCTACTTTTTCAAGTTTCATCCAATTAGTAGGCAATAGACTATTTGAGTGTCTGAACACGAAACAATGATGTAATTCACATATTACAGCTGTTCTCTATGCTTGAATAAACGTTTTCCTTAAGGTGGCCATTATGCCCCTATCTCCCCTACATTGCGTTTTAATCAAAACAAACTCATATTCTTGTCGTTGTTTTTTGCTTTTTTAAATTCCTTATCATCCTTATCCCGGTATTAGTTTTATTTAAATTGTTTTTACTTTTATTGCTTTATTGTAGTAATTTATTTTAAATTGATATAACGTTAACAAATTTTGATTTTATTAAGTAAATTGTGATAACGTCATCTGAATAATTAGGAGGAAAAAACATCGTCCTGGAGATCGTGGTTTGATGTTTCTAATGTTCAATAGAGTAGCAATTAAATCATCGCACAATCGGGAAAAAGTGTACAAACCGCTAATAAATGCAATATCTTTCCTTCTACACGAACCAAATCTATGAAAATACACTTTCAACTAGTGAAAATGTCCGGAAAATCGATTGGATATAGTTTCAGATGCCGCACGAGCTTACGAACAAAGCTATAGTGCTTTTTGAACCCCTGATTCTCCTATGTTTTGTAAACAATTGATTTGGACTAGATAATTTTGCACACAAATAGATCTATCTTGTGAGATTTTTTTTTTTTTTTTGAGAAATCAAATGAAGGTTGTAGAAGCTACGATACGCTCCGGAAAATGGATTAATGTCTGATTTTACTCCTCTATATTTTTCAAATAATAATGAAAAAACTATGTTCTGACTTGAAAATTTTGAACCAAATAAGACATTTCTTGTGCGATTTTTTTTTTCGTGGAATGAAATAAAGGCTATTTGAGCCACCGCACACATCGGAAAATGAAGCTATGGCTGTTTTTATCCTCAATTTCCCTACTTTTTACAATTAATTCAGAAAAAAACATGTTCAGACTAAAAAAATGTTGAACCAAAGGCAAGGCCGGATTAAGCCTTCGGGGGCCCGGGGCAATTTTTCTAGGGGGGGCTCTATGATTCGATTTTTTTTTCAAATGCTATCCCAAAGAATACATTACATTTCAAACGTGTAAAAGAACTGGAGATGAGTTCAAAATACTGTCTTCAAATAACCATGTTGTCTGCGTAGAAGTTAGTTTCTGGTACCTTCAAATAAAAGTTGTTAATTAATCACATGCACACATCGCCGAAGAGCTTAGAAATTTAAAAAAAAATTAAAGCTCTGATTTGAGTTGAAAAATGCAAAATTTAATTCTCATTTTTTTAATACCCTTATCACCAACTAAAATTCTCTGATTTAGAAAAATGACCAGATAGATATTTTAATTGATTTTCATTTCAGCATAGATCGTCTGGTTTGTGTTTCATCGAGAAATATTAACCTCATGACAATTGGGAAGCATCCTGAAGATTTAAAACATAGAATACAAAATTCAAAAAATAAACATAATAATTAAATTTAAATTCCATAGAGATACAGATATAAGAGTTTAGGAGTTCCAGACTAAAAATCAGGTTATATTCAGAACAACAACTCAGTGTTTCAAATCTAAATCAAGTTTTGAGTAACAAAATATGAATTTTTTATGAGTTTCAAAGTTACAATCAGAGCCATAGCAGAAATTGCACCACATGTGTGTTTCAATTTTATATCTTTGAAGCACAAAAATAGTTTGTGAATATGTTTTTGAATATGATTCTCATCAGACAAAAAAAAATTATTATCAGAAATGTGACAAAAGTTTCATTCGATGCCCTAAAAGGGGTATGAGTACAAAAATGATCGATTGAAAAAAATAGTACCTTATACAAAGATCCTGGGTTCTCAAATTCAGAAAAAACATGAAACTTCAGTAACTGAAGAAACATCACAAGACTTGAAAATATCAATGAATAGTAGAGGATATAATTTTGGTTAAACCAGTTGCTATATGTTTCAATACGAATTTTAAATCTAAGACAGAATTTGGGATGGAAATTCAAAAGAGATACTCTGTACTGTCGATTGGTCCAATTTATGCTACTATATTTTTTTTAATATTTTATTTTCAAAAAAAGGGAGGGAAAAGGGTTTAGAATTTATAAACCAACGGAAATTTCAATAATAATAATGATTGAAAAGTGAAAAGTTATAAAAATACCCGGTATTAACCTAGATACTGCCCGGGTAAAATTCGGAAATGTTTATCATAAAGCTTCTCTGTTCTCTCTTAGCACTGAGTCAGTTTTGGTCAAATGAGCTGCTATTTTAGTGCAGTAACCATTACTTGGAAAGTTAACGTAATAATGAACAGTATTAATGTGCAAGACGTTTGTATGTAATAAAAATGCGGAGATGTTCTCTTTATTTTTTTGGTTCTGTTCAGAATATCATGATTTATACGTTTCGATAAAAAAAAAATAAATCTGATGTATTTTGCCTCATATTTTTCTCATTTTTTTTTCTAATTCGGTTTACAATATTTTTTTACAGATTTAGGGTTAAAAATTTTGAAATTCAATACCAAAATTTTGACATTCTCAGCCCGCAAAATGCGGGAGAACTCCTTCACTTCTTACTCTAGAGGGCCCCCTTAACTTATGCAAGAGAAAAACTATTCGCAATATTAATTCACAGAAGCCCCTTTAGTTGCTTTTTTCAAGTTTTTATTCCGATTTTCTAGTTTTGATTCCTGTTCATTTATTTGTAGAACTTGAATTAGTATGATTAAAGTAATGTTAAAACTTTTTTTCTCCTCGGGGGCCCCCCTGAGGCGGGGGGCCCGGGGCAATTACCCCTTTTGCCCCCCCCTTTAATCTGGCCTTGACCAAAGGCGACATTTCTTGTGTGATTTTTTTCCGATGAATTGAATGAAGGTTATTTGAGCCACCGCACGCTTCGGAAAAAGAGTTATGGCTTAACTCTTATTTGAAAAAATGTAGGGGAATTGAGAGTAAAACCAGCCAAAGCTCCATTTCGATTCAAATGAAATCATTTGAAGTAATATTTGGTTTTTTTCAAAGAAAATTTTCAAAAAATGTTTTTAAAGAAAAAGTAAAAGGGTACTGCATACATTTAGGGGTAAAAGATACTACAATTCATGGCCGTAGGAATGGGGAGGTTTGGGGGTTAAACCCCCCCCCCCCCTCCCCTATGAGCGTCCATAAAGCTAGCGAGATATTATACTCTAAACTCAAAATTTTATAATCATTATTAACTTATGATAATAGAGTAAAATTATTCAAGAGTAACAATCTAGATTAAAACCTAACGCCAAAACCTCAAAAACCCATCCCAAGTTCAAAATTCTATGAAATGAATTTGTGGCTTTATCGGTGAGGGTTAAAGAATTGAAAAGAAAGACGGATAGAAGATCAGAAGAAAATTCTAAGGTGGTGAAAAGAGCGAAGAGCATTTGAAATAGAAGCTTGAGCATATGCTAAATTCTTTGTCCCGCATCAATTAACTGTATTGAAGAAGTAGTAATACTTTGTCCGTTCGGCACATGTGCACACTCACATGGCGGTCGAACCATAATTAACTGTATCGAAAAATGTAGTGCCTTCTCTATTGGGTACTACTTCTTCAATACAGTTAATTGATGCGGGACAAAGAATTTAGCATGTGCTCAAGCTTCTATTTCAAATGCTCTTCGCTCTTTTCACCACCTTAGAATTTTCTTCTGATCTTCTATCCGTCTTTCTTTTCAATTCTTTAACCCTCACCGATAAAGCCACAAATTCATTTCATAAAACAAATTCACGGTGATTTCTCCTCTTAAAATAGTTCAAAATTCTTTCAAAACATTCAGTTAATATCATTTGAAATCGAATCGAATAATCATAAGAAATTAGAAATGAAAAGCGGCTTTGAAATCCTGGTTAAAATTTGGTTTTTCATTTCATATCACATTTGAATCATATTTTCGCAAATCATATGAATTTTCAATATTTTGATAATGATTTTCCGAACATGAAAAAAGGAGAATTTTGTTTTTTATTCAAATAAGAAGTTCTTAAACTTAATTATTGCACAAAATTAATATATTTTAAGCTTCCAAATGGCGATCCAAAATTGAAAACTCAGATTCAGATTCATCTTTTGAAATTTATATTTTAATTCAGATTCACAATACAGATCAAAAATAAATAATTGAAATAATGAATTAAGATTAAACCAGATCTTCAGAATTTAAAAAAAATACATTCATGAATGAAGGATTTAAACTTGGCTCATAAAATTTTGATATGGAATTAAGATTCGGAAATCGTATTTTTTAAAAATTTCAGAAATCGTATAGAAATTCGGAAACAGATTCAAAGTTCAATTTTTTGAATTCAGGTTCAGAATTCAGATTCAGAATGCAGATTATAAATTCAGAAAAAGATTTAGCTCGTAAATGAGTTTTTCAATCAACATAATATTGTTAAGTAATTCAAGAGAACATGAACTTAAAAATTTGTTTGTCAATTCGATTTCCAGATTTTAATATTTTATTAATCAAAATGAGTTTATATGTACACACAATTCATGTGAAAATCACAAATATAAAGTAGAATTTGAGTTAATTTTCTAAGCTTTGTTTTATGCAAAAAAAAATCACAAATTTTATTTATAAAAAAATCATCCACAAGATTTTCAAGATGGAATTGATTCTTTATGAAAAATATTTGCTGTTGGAGAAACATGAACTTGATTTCCATCTAAAAATCCGCTCAAAATTTTATATTTTTCTCGGTGGACTGTTTAACATTATTAATATAGCAGTTTTTTTAAACCAAATTTCAAACTTAAACCATAAATTTGGTTCAAGTTTCCATCAAGCAAATTAGATCCGAAATTTTTTTTATCACTTACTTTTTTTTGAAAATATTTATTTTTTCCATCAAGGTTAGAATCTTGGAATTTTAAAAGAGTTTGGAAAATTGGGCTTGTTTGATTTGAGTAAAGAATAAGCTACCCTAAAAAAAATTATTTTATGCTCAAATCAAATAAATTTTATCTACCAGTCTCTTTAACAAATTCAAAGAATTTAACTATCGTTGAAAACAAACTCCATATTTTACTTCCTTCCATTGTTAATATTTAGGCTAGGTTAAGGACCACTTTTCTAAAGTTACGATTTAATACGAAAACTTTTATTGAGTACTGAATGAAATAATCATACAGTTACAAACATCATTTGTTTTGATTTTTTTTTTCATTTGTGCATCGTTGGGCAAAAATCATAGGTGAAATTTAGTTACCAACCCCCCCCCCAACCCCCCCCCCCCCCATGAGTCGGTTCTTCCCTGCTACAATTAATGTTTTGATGGATGAAATTTAGAAATTAGCAAACGCGTGATGCAAAACAATCATATTCCAGAATACTGAAATGAGTTTTATAACATGAATCTTTGATTTGCATTACGATGCATTTTAGCCCAGACCGACTGGTTGGTAGCTGAATTTTAAAAATATTAATTTAAAAAATTGATATTTGTACACTAACACTGTTGTTTGTTGTTTTCATAGACTTTTTTCGGCAAGAATTAAAACTAAATTACTTGCCAGTTTTTCCAATCGTTTCGAGCTACTTTTGGCGTTTCACTCCTCCTCATTGGACTTTACATTTAAATTTATTAATTTTATAATTTACGCGATCGTCGTACTGGCGTACGCGTTTTTCTGTTTTCTCGTTGCTCTGCCATTTTTAAAGTTTTGTTTTTTTATAAAACAACTCCTAACGGTTTGAGAAATAAGTGAAAGTTAAATTTGCAAGAAATCGAAAAATTGTATTATCGTGCTCATCGGAACACGAACACGGATATTCTAGTGATTTGTGGCAGAAAAGCTGAACATGCAGCAAACATGGATGCCAGAATTAGGAGGACCACGGCAGACGGATCCCGGACAGGAAATCCCGGTTAGAGCTTTCCGATTTTTTTACTATATTTTCACTTTCCTATGTATTTATTTACATTTTTAACACCTAAATATGTGGATTATGTTCATATCCTGTGGGGCAGCATTTCCACGGGTCGGTTAGTGAGTATTTCTTATTTTTGCTTAATAAATACCAATGTATGGTATTAGTATTTATAAGGAAGAATATACAGTACCGGTGGAAAATCCAGATTGCAAAATTGTAGGATAGACGATAATTATTTTTTTCTTGAACGAAGCGCAAATAATGATGATAAGAAGTTCGGTGTACATGACTGCGAGATTTTGAAGATTTTTTCTGCCTTTTTTCCAGCAGTTGATGTAATCGTATGCATCGATTGCTTCGATCGTAAAAAAATACTTGATACAGAAATCCAAAATTCAAAGTTATGCAATCGAGAGTTTTTCCCTAATAATTATTTCACGTTACGATATGAGGCAAAGAGTTAAGTTGCACAGATGAGTTTCCAAAAACGATCTTATTCAGTTATCACAACCTACATAACAAGTTGAAAATTATAAAGAACAAGAAGGAGAATCACTTCATCCATCAAAAAAAAAAATATTTTAAATATCTCCTTATAAATATTCTTCAAAGTATGATAAAAATATCTTAACTCCAAAAAGTCGTTTTTGAAAACACATTAAGTGAATCAGGAACAAGAATGAGAAAAACAAGTTAGTTTGAAGAAAATTTAAAAAGATTTTTTACGTAACTATTACCTTCTTATCACTACCTCAAAGATAGAAAGTACGAGTTTCCTTATGAAAAATCTAGGAGGTGTAGGAAAACTCGATCGCACCATTATCAAAATGGATCCTGATCTAAAACCTTTCCTCTACTAACACAACCCATTCCTTGGATATTTAAATATAGAATCGCAGACGTATGGACGGTTTCTATAGTAAGAGATATTGACTTACCTTTGTTTCTGAATTTTTCAAAATTAATCTTTGGAATATAAAGGGACAAAAGGTTGTTAATTGATTCTATGAAGTATCCTACTAACAATCCCTCCTTCATTCCTCATTTACTACTAGGACGTGGCCGGCGCCGTTATTGATCATTTTCAAAGGAAGAGCATGAGTTTTGTGCATTGTGAATGAACTGCTAGTCTCAAGCACCATTCTTTTGGCCCTTGTACAAAATTGATGGCCTCGATCAATCACGGAGTAGCAACCATTGGCGAGGTAGAACCTGTTCTGCTTAGCCACGCCAACGATCGTGGAATTTGAAGTGTGTAAGTTGAGCAAATCTAATCTAATCAAATATTTTATCTGAAGTTTCAAATGAATGATTATATCTAAGCACTTCAAGTTCAATGATTCAAGGTGGATATGAGTAGTCAACTAAGCTAAGCTAAGCTTTATAATTTTCGCGATCGCCGTACTATAATTCGCCGTCTGTTGTTTGTTTTTGATGTTATATTTATACATTGATCTGTCAGTGTCTTGTTCTTTAAAAAAATGGAGTTGTATGCTGATTTGAAATTTTAAGTTTCACTCAGACCGACTGACTTCGGTTGCCCAAACCCAAACATTTTATTACAATTCCATGTTGTGCAAGTCTAAGTGAGAAATTAGCCAGATATTTTTAAGAATACGATGTTAATGTAGCCAATTTTAAAAAAAACTAAAGACAAAACACCGAAAGGTAAAACAACAAATGTGGTTTATAACATAAAATGTGAAGGATGTGAAAAATCCTACATTGGAAAAACAAGTCAATTTTTACAAAAAAAAAAGAATGAAATAACATAAAAATGATGACAAGAACAAAACAATAGGAGGAACCGAACACCAAAAACACCAAAGTCTCAAAGTACAACACCAGAATCTGTGCAGAAATGTTTCACATAAAAAAAGAGGCGACAACTACGTTGATAACAAATAGAAAGATTCAATTAATTTCTAATCAGCATACAACTCAATTTTATCAAAGAACAAGACACTGACAGATCAATGTAAACATATCATCAAAAACAAACAACAGACACGGAATTAAAGTACGATTATGGCTAGATTAAGTAAGAAAATTAGTTCTTGTAAAGTGGAAAATTATACAATTAATTATTTAAACTTTAAGGTTAACTGAGGAGGAGTGAAACGCCAAAAGTAGCTCAAAACGTTTGAACCAACTGGCAATTAATTTCGTTTTATTCTATCCGAAAAAAGTCGATGAAAACAACAAACAATAAATCGCGGCGATTAACCAGTTAATCACTAACAGTGTTTGTATAGGATAATAAAAGCAATACAAAGTTTGGAGGTGATATCATTAAACCAATCCGTCTTTATGAATTAGGTTTTTTACGGTATCGAAATATGTTAAAATTTGTACATCTATTGCTCGATTTTTTAAATTTTCTATGAGAATCAAAAACTTTAAAAAACTATCTCACGATATAACAAACTATGTATATCATTATCATTTTGTTACCTTCAAATGATACCTTTATCACATAATATTAAAATAAAAATTGAATAAGTGTTATGATATGTACAAATGTGGCATCTAACCCTGCTATTGCATGATGCTCCGTTTGACGGTATTGTTTACAAAATATAGGGGAATTATGGGTTAAAAAGGGACTAAATCTCTGATCGTATGCTCGTGTGGCGTCTGAAATTATGGCCAATAGATTTTTCGGAACTTTTTTACTACTGGAAAGTATATTTTCATAGATTTGGTTCATGTAGGAGGAAAGATGTTGAATTTCTTCGCGGTTTATACACTTTTTCCCAATTGTACATCGGTTGATGTTTTCTCTGGAGCCACTCTTTGACAACTATTTCTGAAATAATTGAGAGATTATTGATTGTTATTTGTAGTGAACAGATTGTATATTGTATCTACTCATTCAACAGGAATAATAAATCTCAAACATATTTCAGGAGTCCCACTGAAAAAGTGGCTCCAGAGAGTAATTTCGATTTTTGATCGCTACAAGTTAAAATTCAAGCATTATTTTTCTCCGATCTTCTGGCTTCGCATATATAGACTGCCCCATTAGACTGAGTCGATTTGTGGTCATTTATGAATTTCGCAAACCCCAATTTTTGGCAGAATTTTTAAGCAACGTTTACATGAGTAAATTTGAACTTTTAGGTGTGAATGGGAAAATTGAATATATTGTACTAAAAAATCAATAACATTTTTGTTTCTTATGTGGAACTAAGCTTGATAATGGTTTCTGTGCCAATTTATAAATTCTTCAAAGGAAATTTTCCGCTGAACAACTTTGTCGAAGACCTATAACTTCTCACCTAATTAGACAAAACAGTTATTAGTTCTTTTGGCATTGATAAACAATAAATTAAATTGATATCACTGATGTGGTCTTACGAAGAATTCCATGAAAAGTAGTCATGCAATAGAGCTGTAAAATGATAAAGATACTTCCTCTATACCTCCAGACATGTCCCCGTGAAACACCTAATAACTTATTTGTCCAAAAAGAAACAAAGTTACGGTCTTCGACAATGTTGTTCAGTGGAAAATTTCCTTCATAGAATTTGAAAATTGGTACAGAAACAAAAAGCAAGCTCGGTTCCACAGAAGAAACAAAAATGATGATGATTTTTCAGTACAAAATATTCAATTTCCCTATACAAACCTTAAAGCTCAAATTTACTCATGTAAACGTTACTTAGAAATTTTGCGAAAAATTAATTTTTTTGAGTTTTGAACTAAAACTAAGTTTTAAGACCCCAGGGTCTGAAAAATTCATAAATGACCCCAAATCGACTCAGTCTACTGCCCCATGCTGCTGGCAACTTTCAACCTGTAATGTCAGACCTCCAGGACTAAGAAATCGAAAACTTCAGTTCCACTTTTCTCTTCGCCAGAACAACTCTATAGTTGATAGTGCCCTGATTGATATAACAAGAACATTTAATCGTTTTTCAAAGCTCTTCTAATTCGACCCCTCAAGGAATGTGATCAAAATAAGAATTCTAGCTATGTTAAGAACTGTGTAGTCTGTAATCCCAATTTTTTTTCTTGTAAAATTATTTCAATGTTATCTGGATCATAAATTTGAACCGTTTATCAGAATCTTATAAGAATTATAAAAATCTGAAACATATTCGTTCGTACTTTTGATTTTTCTCACCCGTTTTTCATTTCTTTCTACAATTTTGTTGCTCGAAAATTTTAATTACTGAAGACGCCGTTCTAAAGTTATTCTTCTCTTACGAAGCGAAAATTGTGTCAAATAAAACACATTTTAATAAACTCGAAATACAACTCACAGAAGGAGACTCTCCGTGTTTTTTTTTTCTTATAGTCAGCCGGAGCTTCGAAGCGACAAATAAGGCAACTTCACCTTCACAAGAATTTGATATTTATTTAGAGGATGATGCATAAATTTCCATATAAACTGGCGCTTCATATATAAAACCGCCGTCAAGTCCCCGGGCCAAAAAGAAAAACGCAGCGGAAAACGCTTGCATCCGGTGCCGATTCAAAACGAGTAGGACTCCAGAATAGGCACTCAGAGTGTGTGTTCTTGTTTGAATGTTGGTCTCTGTCTCTCTCTCTAGGCAGGTATATATCACACGACTTCGTGACTGTGGCTTTCCTGGCGATAGTATCTCTTTCCTGTGTAGAGCTATCACCGTCGTTCTGCCCGTTCTGCTTTGTGGATGCTGGGACGAACACGGCCCAAAAGAACAAACTCGACTGAACGCCTCGTTGGTTTTGTGCTTCAAGTAAAGCATTAAATTGTTGTGGTCCTATATGTTTACGTTTTTACGCTCATAACATATTTAATTTATATTCATGAAAATTATTAACATGTTAGGCGAATTTTCTGACATTGTTTCAGTTAATCTGGATTAATTTTTCTTTTTTTTTTGTTTCGATTATAGTCGTTTTACCATCTTTATGGCATTCGCGACTTTATCAACGTTGCAGTTGGCGGATCGTTATTGAAAAACTTATCCGGTACAACTGTGTTCGATGTTTACTCTTGGGCTCGAACTCGCGGACATCTGCTCAGGAGACAACAGACTTGCCAACTGAGCTATATCACAAGCCCCAATCTGGATTAAGTTATGTCGGTTTTGTCCATGTAATGTGAAAAAGCTTCGTATAGTATTTCAAACAATATTTTTAACAACATATTTCTTTTTATTTTTTTTTATTTTAACTAAAATAAATTTTAAAAAAAACTTTTCAAGAATGGTTCAATACACTCTACGTTGAAGGTATTTGTGTTTCTAACGAAAATGTGAAGTGAAAGAAAGAAAGCTCGAATTGGGAGTACGTTGCCTATATAGAGTGTCCCATTATGTCTAAGCACGATTTAAAATGAACATATCTCTTCATCTCCATAGTCGTGTTTTACAATCAATCGATAAAAAATTAGATTCCAGTCAATCATAGGCCAGTGATCGAATTTTTAATCGAAGACTGCTCATTAGACTGAGTCGATTTGGGGTCATTTTTGAATTTCTCAAACCCTGGAATCTTAAAAGCTCCGTCTTGGTCCAAAACTCATTCATGATTTTTTGTACAATTTTTCTCTGACATTAATATCCAAAAATATTAAAAAATAACTATTTCAGATATTTAAATTTATGCATCCGAATAATTTCTTGGCTTGTAATGATCCAATGCATAAAATTTAATAACCGAGATATTATATATTATTATGTTCAAACAAACGCTTTGTGCGTTTGACTCCCAACTAAAAGGGGAATGAGCAGTAATGAGCACATGCTAGATTCTTCAGTTGCTAAATGCCTTTCAACTTGAATGCATTCAGATTCCATTCTCTTTAAATATTTAACTGAATCATATTTAAAAAGGATGGACTCAATTACAGCAAGTAATATTACCAGCGAAATGCACATGTTTTTATGCTATGGTCAATTATGCACATTGACCATAGAACATGAACGAAAATCAAACGATTTTCGTTCGCTTTTTCGGTTTATTTCTGATTTAAGCGTTTGCCTTTACGTTACGGCTCAAACTTTTTTTTCTGACCACCAGATGTCGTTCCATAACATTTCTCAATGCATAAATTATAGTCCTATTTGCCGCTGATAGTGTTGGTGATATTATGCTGGTTGTTTCACCAACACTTTTTAGTTTTGGGACAATCAACCTCAAAAACGACCATGTTTGTCGACCGGCTGTCCTTTTTTTTGTACCGAGAGTTTTGGAGGTTAATTGTCCCGTCTCATCTGTACACGCTCAGCAAGTGTGCGTAAGAAATGTCAAAAACAACTCTATAATCGCAGAAATATTTCCCAGTGAGGAATATCCCAGTAATTACACCATGAGAAATATCCGTGTGCGTAAAGAGGGAGATATGTGAAAATATTTAAAAAATAACTATTTGATATTTTATTTATTTCTGAGTGTATGGGAAAACCGAAAATTTTGTTCTGAAAAATCAACATCATTTTTGTTTCTTCTGTGGACCGAGCCAGCTGATGGTTTTTGTGCCAATTTATAAAATTCTCAAATGAAATTCTCCGCTTAACAACTTTGTCGAAGATCGTAACTCTTTATCTTATTAGGAAAAAAAGTTATTAGCTGTTTAGCAGGGGTATTTCTTTTCACATTGATAAACAATGAATTCAATTGACATCAGTGCTTGAGCCTTGCGAAGTATTGCCTGTAAAGTAGTCATGCAATACCTCGCTAGGCACCCTGCAGTGATGTCACTTGAGTTTATTGTTTATCAATGCCAAAAGACATACCCCTGTTGAACAGCTAATAACTTTTTTGTCTAATAAAATACGAAGTTACAGTCTTGGACAGAGTTGGTTAGCGGAAAATTTCCTTTAGGAAATTTATAAATTGGCCCAAGAAACATCAGCTGGCTCGGTTCCACAGAAGAAACAAAAATGATGATGATTTTTCAGTACAAAATATTCAATTTTCCCATACAAACCTAAAAGTTCAAATTTACTCATGTAAACGTTGCTTAAAAATTCTACCAAAAATCATGGATGAGTTTTGGACCAAGACGAAGCTTTTTAGACCCCAGGGTTTGAGAAATTCAAAAATTACCCAAAATTGATTCAGTCTAATGCTCATGTGCTTCAGCACAGACTGATTTGTGATAATTTTGACCAATTTTTTCAGTCTTTTGAAATGTTTTCGATGGAATCCGCAGGTTTCACATGTTTTCTCAAATACTATTTGGTATGGGCCCAAAAAGTTTCAATTGGTTGAAGGAAAGCTATAATTTTATCATAATAATCCCCCGAATGCTTTAAGGAACTTTCCAAACATTTAAAAGATTCGCATTCTATTACAAACCTTTCTGATCTTATTTGCATCGAGAAATCATCATCTTACAATAGAATCTGCCGAATTAAATATCCGCGAGAATCATCTTCATTATCAAGCACACTTTACTGTGATTATCAATATAAATTTTAGTCTCGATAAGTTGTGTATTTCTTCTCAAATTCATTCTCTCACATAATATTAAGGGTAAGCTCAACACAGCACTTACGCACAAATGATGGTTACTTACTGTAATGCATTATATATTGCGTACAAAGCGTGTCCTCTGTGCATTTTCCCATTGTTTGTTTTAGCTTTGGCGAATCACATACACAGAATTTTAGCTCATACTCAGGAAACAACTTATGGTCAGATATTTTGATCGTTACTGGAATTGAAACTATATCCTTCACGCAGGGATAAACTAGTTATTATTATCACTTGTAGAGGATTTAATCCCTGATATTAAAACAACATGTTAAGGAAACTTCTTACTCAGTTTCTCTGCGAACCATCATGCAATTTAATAAGCGATGCATGGTGCTATCACTTGCATTTATTGATTTGGTCTCTACAAGTATTTTCTTGTTCAATTCTAATATTAGGTGATTTTGATTCCTAAACCAGTTGTACGTCTCGGTGGTCGAGTGGTTAGCGTGGTAAGACGATAATCGCTGCCCACTGATGGCATGGGTTCGATTCCCATCTCGGTACTGGGTATTAAATGTTAATCTTAAGTTGTCCATGTCATTTATTCAGTCTGTAAGCCTAAATCGGCTAAGACGGTGTGTGTCTTTTAAAACCAGTGATTTTCAAAGTGGTCCCTACCATCCCCTGGGGGGCGTTGAGGATCTACAAGGGGGCGGTGAAAGAGCTCAGAACTAACAATTTTTGTTGTATTTCTAGATAAATTTGTTCGGAAACAACCCTAGGGGGCGGTGATCTCTAAAATATCCCGATTGGGGGGGCGTCGAGTGAAAAAAGTTTGAAAACCACTGCCTAAACAGGCTGTCTTCTCAACTCGCCTTTCGAATTCAACCTTTCCTCTCAATTCACTTGATTTCCCGTCAACAACTCAGGCTGTCCTCTCAACTCGATTGATTTCTCATCATTAACACAGGCTGTCCCCTGTATTCGCCTTTTAATTTCAAGCTGTCCTCTCAACTCGCTTAATTTCTCATCAACAACTCAGGCTGTCCTCTCAACTCGCCTTTTGATTTCAAGCTGTCCTCTCAACTCGCTTGATTTCTCATTAATAACTCAGGCTGTCCTCTCAACTCGCCTTTCGAATTAAAGCTGTCCTCTCAACTCGCTTGATTTCTTATTAATAATTCAGGCTGTCCTCTCAACTCGCTTTTAAATATTCATTTTCAACTCGAATTCTCCTTTAAATCCGCCGATTCTTATTTGATATTACATTTAGGCTTTCTTACAAATTACCTCGCCTAAACGTCACCGTTTTTTTTCGAAATTCGCTTTTTTCGTTATTCAATTATATAAAACATAGATTCATTTACTTCCATGTGGACTATAGGTCACTTTTTTCTCTACACTGACCGAAAAAGCTCAATAAATCATAAACCAGACAACTAATTCTCGTTATAACCACTTTCTTCATATAATGGGGGGTAATGGTAAAATGGGTAATTTGATAATTTACTTAATTTTGAAGCTCGTCTAACGCAAATTATTTATTCGTGAATTTTTCAGGATTGTTTATATTTTTCAGTTCGATTTTCTCCTTTCCGATTCCGATTTCCAAACTTTGACTCTGCGAAAAGATTTATGAAAAGGAACCTGTCACGGTCGCCAAATGTGCGATCTGGTCCAGGGCTCGGAAGCACCGGTGTGTCAACCACTCGACCTAAAACGCCGGGGGAACCGCTCACTACCGCTCGACTCGTTCTGCGTGGCGTATACGCTCGCGACGAATATCCGAGTGTGTAGTCGGTGCTGCTCTGACTTTGATACTGTGCGGCTTAAAAGCGCCACTCCGGAAAGGAGACCGCACAGCTAGGTTTGCCCGGATGAGACTCCTTTGAACGAGTCGTATGCATTGCTCCCCAAATCGAGGAGGGTCAGGACAGCTAGACTACGGAAATCCCCGAAACGACCAAACTCAAACCTCCGCCTAAAAGTAGCGAACGTTTGCCAACTAAACGCGTGACCAGCAACGCCTCAAACCGACCAAAGACTCACGATGGTTCGACGACACCCATACCCGAAGACTCTCATCATTGGACAATCTAACGTTCATCCCAGAAATACTCCCCGAACCTGGAAGCGTGGTGGACTCAATATTCTAATGCGCAAAGCGCAGAGCGAGCAATCGAAAGGAACAACGACCGAAGCGAAGTAAACATTTCTGGCCAACTTCAAACTCAATTCTGGCTAGGGTTTTGGATCCATTGTATTTTAAGGGCGAAATAACCAATTACTAAGGGGTACATTTGGTGATTTTAAGTATATTGGACTAATTATAATTAACTTGCGTAGTAACATACATAGTGTTCTTTTCGAGCTACCCTTTCGGTACTTAGCCGTGTGCCATTTCTACTATCTAACCTCTCAGTGCTCTTGCTTGTCTCTTATTCTCCCCGGGGCGATATTTAGTTTGGTGAGGTTGGGGCGGTCATAAAAAATGGCTTATCGACCGATGTGCCTCGACAACCTTATTTCGAGGAACGGACCATGTGTCAACCGTTCAGAATTTATAGTTTTATGATTTTTATGATCGATCAATTTTCATTGAAAGGTATCCTCCTTTAAGGACGGACCCTCATGGAAAGCACCTACTTGTTTTGCTGCTGCTGCTGCTGCTACTGCTGCCGATGATCGGGACGACGGTGATGCTGATTGGCTGCTCTCGCTTCCAATGAGTGGTTGGTGGAGCAGTTAGCCAGTGACTCTACCGGATGTATTTGACGTTGGCGGGGTTGCAAATACACCGGATATGCTTCCAGTGTGACCAGAAGTACCCAGCCTTCTTCCAGCCGATATGGTGACGGATCGAGCTTGCCGGTTTTTTTGATTCCAGCGAAGAAGTTTAGCCCAACGGGCTGGTGTCTCGGGGTGAAGTGTGCAGCAGGGGCTTGCCGATGATTATAATGCGATCGCTAGTAACAATTAAGGTTATTGTTATACAAGAGCACAAACGTTTTTTGGAGCACTTTTTACCTTGCTTTTTGTCAGGCACAAATAATTAACTGCTTGGCACACTACACACGGCTTATTTCTAACGGAAATCTACGAAAAGAACTTTAAAATTAAACAAGAAACTCTTACTTCACTTAATGAATTAACATACAAAACGAAACCCGAACAAAACGCGCACAACCAAACTCGTGGGCAAACTGGGGCTGAATGATAGGTTGTTAACCCTCAGATCAGGGAAGGCGCCATCAGACCTAGCTCCCCGGAACTACGTCATGACACGAAACCCTTCGGGAGATTTGGGTTTTGTGAGCACGATCTAGTTGCTCGTTTTTGCTTCTAGACCCCCATAATTAACTATCCTGCTCCCACAAGACCGGGGAGATACATCCCGAACTCGACCTCGGGAAATTCTCAATCCAGGCCGTTACTCTATGAGAAAGGTCAACTATCATTGATGATCAATATTATTTTAATGCAGCGTTCTATCAAGTTCGACTCTATGCGTTATTGTATAATGACCTTGTTCGGATTTAACTATTTTTAAGAAATAAATCTAGTTGTTGGATAAATACTATTTAATAAATTATAATAATCATGACGTTCAACAATAATTTAATAAATAACGAATGATTGAATAAATAACAAATAATTAAATAAATAACAAGCTAACTTTACAAAACGAAACATGTAACCAGGTACAACCGTTACAAGTGTCGGTTAAATCTATTCCCACACATACATTCAGTAAATAAATGCCAAATCTGACCAAAGCAGTACTGGGTGATCATGCTTGCGGCTTATGGGTATTAAAGAGACAACATACAAAGAGTCGCAGTCTGATCCCTTTTGAAATAATAAGCTTGCAACCCTGCTGTAGGGCTGCCTTTAAGACTGCTTGGTTTTGCTCGATTTGAATGACACTGACAGAAGATCGAAAATTTCAGTCGTGACATTTCGTCTCTTTGTTTACTACAAGCTCGTTAATGGGTATGTATTCATGGTGTCAGTGTTCACGAACGGTTCGAAATGCAGGCCACACATATGGCTTGACAAACCAGGGCATTTTCACAGATTTTTTTTCTGTAGAATTTGGAGTCTCCTTCTTGTCAACACTTTGGCCATCCCGAACAGTATTATACTGTTCACCCGGAAGCGTTTTGTAATAAAACTTGCAATGGTTTCGTCGTCGATGATAACGCACACCCATTTTCCACACAGCAGTTTATAATACAGTTTACAAGCTCTTGGTTTGACAGATTCAGCTTGTTTTTGACTCCGTTTTGGCTTCTTCTGCTACTTTTATGTCTTTAGAATCAATCTTACCTTGGCACGATGAACGATGCAACGAGAAGACTTCTTGGCCACATCCCGAACAGAAGCGGTCTTCCTTCTGGCGTAAACACGCGTGACTTTCCGGTCCAAAGTTTTATCCACCGGACCCGGTTTCCGCCCAGATTTTTTTGTCCACCAAGCTGCATTCCTCTTCATATTTCCGAATCGAGTTTGAGACCACTTCAATGCGTTTTTCGTCCATTTCGACAACTGAATCAGCAAAATGATGGGTAAAACACACCATTTGGGCCGGCTTTTCACGAATATTATGAAAACTTGAGCTCACGATACATAGAGTTTAAGTTCAACTGTATTTAATCAACAACACACAGCTAAATCGGCTGTTTATAAATACGTCATCCGAAATGAGCAGGATTGTATCAAAATCGTGCAAAGACATAATGGGACAACCTATATAAAAGTGTTAAACGTATCCGTCTTTTGGTATTATCTTGTTATTTTAATAAAGCTCTTTGTTTCGAAGGTTTTATTTTATGGTTTCATATCTCCAATTTGTTTTTTTTATTATTGAAATACATCCCGATTTGTTTACCCAGTAGAATTCTAAAATTTCAATCAACGCAAAACTCTGTTCGAAACTAAAATCCAGTGCTATCGAGTAGGTACCGATATGAGTCTTCAAACGAAAGTCAAGTTTAATTCCGTAAGCTTAGAATTCATAATCAAGTGGGTCCCCACAAGCATACATGCATACCTACATACGCAACTTGAAACAGATCTCGAATTGCCTCAATGCTCGACGAACGACTCTAAACACGAATCCACATCTGGGTAAGAAAATTACATTTTTGCTACCAATAGAATAAATTATGAAGCACCAACGCCATTGACCTAGTTTTCTGTGTCAGCAAAACAACCCCGATATCTGTGGCTTCCGGTCTCTCGCTCGATAGCTCGACGGTCGGATGGCAATAAATAATGAGAAATATAATGACAATTCAGTTTTTGCAGGATTTTATCGAATTCTTATGGGGGCAGATTTTCTAGCCGTTTACAGATGTTTGGCGTATAGATACTAATTAAAAAAAACCCGATTTAATACACTTATCAGTGGATTGGAGGCTTTCTTACAGAGTGTCAATTATCTTTGGAAATAAATGACACAATAATGGATTCCTTATTTCTGAATTATTTATTATTAATCTATAAAAAAGATTATGATTAAAGAAAATGATAGCAAAAATTACTAAACTCAATATAAAAAAAGGTGCCCAGCACGTTTTTTGGAGGATAAACGAACTTATATTCAACGAGTTCATTTATAATCCAAATAATTCAAACTGTTAAAGTTTGAGAGCCTCATATCTCGACGCTCACTAGTGGTCAAGGGGTTAACCTCCTAAACTCTCATGCTAGATGGCGTGGGATCGATTCTCTGCTGTTTTATGAAATTTTTGTCAAATTTTTGATCGCCTTTGTAATTAATTTAGCGATTGCTGGCTACTGCTGCTGAGCAAATGGCTACCTTTTTTGGAGCCAACGTAAGCATGATATGTTCTATGGAATAGAAAAATTTTAAACAATTTTGTTTTTTTTTGGTTTTGAGATAGGTCCTACAGGAAAAAAAATGCAATTTTTTGATACTGAATTCATCAAAATCGTGAAACCTAGAATAGGAGTTAATGTGTTAAGAACGTTTTTATGGAACATACAAATTCCCGGACATCATCGTAACTGAGTCGATTGGTACCTATAAAGTGGGGTCTTGGACCCTTAATTAATGATATCCCCAACTGACCGTTCCCTATGCCTTTCTGTAAGAAAGCCAAAAAGGTTTTGATAACCTTTCCAAAGTGCTTTGCATTTTTTGAAATAAATTAATTAACTATCTAATTTAAGACAAAAAAAATATATCTTAGTGCCTCTCACTTACAACGTTACAACTTTAAGAAGTTTATACAAATAATTTGAACGAAGCTGAAAATCCGTTTAAAGATCAGAACAAGAGTTAGATTCAACCTGAACAGCTGAATAAATTGCTCAAAGAGGACAAACAAATCCTTAACAAATACTACGAAAAAAATCTGTAAAATCACTGTTGAGAACGGCAGCAAAGGAAACTCAATTTTTATAGCTGATGCTTAAAAGCTAAAAATATATTTGAAATGTTAGTGAACAATATAAATACTAAAGGTTTTACATAACATACTATTTGTTTTTCCTGTTTCTGTTTCTGTCACGTTCTGACAACTGTTTTCTCCGACTGTCGGATGCTGCAGACTTAGTTTACAGATTATTAGCATTCGTTATGCAATTGACATTGATCCTTGACTAATTCATCACATCGATTGTAATTACATAACGCACTAATTCCTAATTTGTTTTACAGCAGGGGCAAATATTGTGGGGTTTTCCAAACTAGGCTGGTAACTAATGAATACTAAAGTTAGAATTCTACTACAATTCATAAGAACTTCTTGTCAAAACTTCAATCGATTTACTTTCTTCCGCAAAACTATACTTTGTACATCAACGTTTTACACCTCATGCTAATTTCACATTCATTTCCGATTTTTATTATTTATTAAGACTTTTTCCATCATCTATGGGTCGCCCGGTAACTAGGGTAGGTGTACCCTCCTCCGTCGTATCCCTCTGATTCGTCGCAATTCAAGAATGCGTGTTTTAGAGCCGAAAAATCACTTTCCACTTTAATTGGCTACCTCACATGATAAACTTAAGCTTGTGAATTTATTTTCTGTCACAAATTTGTCACTTTTTCTTTATTAATTTAATATTAAAATCGCGAAGTGAATTGAATTATTGACGCACTCCGCCATATTGTAAAACGAACTTACACCCAAAAGAATTTGGAAATTATTTCTACGGGATTTTTCACGTAAACTAAGATTTCGATGCATTATATCGATTCTATGTGAACTTGTAGTAACCACAGTGTATCCAGGACGCCCCGGTAGTAACTACTTTACTTCCACATAACTGACTCGTGAATTTCACGTAAAGTCTAAGTGGATGATTTCAAATCCGTTTTGTGCATTTTTCTCCAGCATTTGGTGGTACATTCATATTGGAAAATGAAATAGAGGTCTGTCATTGTTTGCTGTTGTGAAATTTTTCGAAGCCGTTGCGTCTTTTGTCATCAGCGAAACATGTTAGCAAGGAGGATTTAATCTGTTGTGGATTTGTCGTTTTGGTAAGTGATTATGATGGTTAATTGTAATCAGCTGATTTTTGTTTTTTTTAAATTTTTCTGATAGCAATGGCTCTGGACTTCAATGGCTTAATTGGTGGGACTATCCGAATAAGATGTTCAACGGAACACTATTCACGACAAGGTAAAATATGTTTTGTTCAAAAAATACATTTGTTATTAATGAATACTTTTCAATTTTTACAGGATTCCTAAAAGAAAGCTGTGATTCTGAATGTACAAAAATAAAAGTGTTTTTTTTATATTTAATAAGTGTAGTGTTAGTGATAAATATGTTGTGCAAAGATTGTGAAAATAAAGTTTATTCACAAAAAAAATAAGTTTTTTTAATCTAATGAAAAATAACAAAAGTAAGAAGTAAAAAACCCCCTTATTTTCATTCCGATATTAAAAACATTCCCCGTAGCTTTCATAAACAAGCCGCGTCGAACTCACAAAAAAATCACGTAAAATGAAGGTGCTTCCCATGAAGCACCAATTCTTATAGGGATGCGTTTACATATTGATTTCGTAGCATTTACGTGAAAATCAATTGGATAAAAATTATGTAGTTTTTCACGTAGCCACTACGTGCAGATTATTTTGGGTGTAGTAATCCCCCCAACGCGTTTCTTTGTTTTATCGCTTCCTGTCAATGCATATAAAGATCAAAATCATAAAATTCGACAGAAAAGTGTTGAAATAAAATTAGAAAAATGATTTCAAACTAATCTGAACTATATAAATTTGTCAATATTCGATTGAAATCGATTCGCTCGGGCCCCATAATTCGTCGTAATTTTGCGACAGGAATAGGAAACCGTTTTGCAAGAATTGGAATTAGACCGGTTCATTTTTACTATTTTTTGCTGAACACAGTCGAGCTCATAGAGAATGAACATAATGGATTTCCAAGTAATCACAACACAATACAGTAATTTTGTTTATTTTGAAGCTAGGAACTTGATGCGCTGGGAGATAAGTGCAAAAAGTCCATTTATATTAATAAATTACTTGAATGTATTCAGCATTGCTTATAATGCATGGTTTCAAATGAACAAAGAATTGATGGATTTTTTAGCTTAGTGGTTGGTGTTTTACAAATTATTTACTAACAGTATCGTGCATAATTAAATAAACGTTTGGGTGCACGCAAGAATATCTCCAACTTTCACATTTCTAACGTTCAACTCCAATGACATTGTTTCTTCAAAATTTTAAGATTTGATTGTTTCTGGTTCTATTATCTGATGACACTAAACCTTTCTCTCAAACCTTCTTGTTTGAGAGTAGTACTATTAAAAATGTTGATGTTCTTTAAATATATGCAGTTACTGTGTAAATTTGTGCCATGTAATTTGTGAAAAATGTCTGTTTGAATGTTATAAAATCTTATTTTACAGACAAATCCTGGATCATGGCAGCCCAGTCCGTTGGAGAGTGTGTTGGTACAAAATACATTTGCAGGGTGGATTCAATTTGTGAGGTCTAATATTGTGCTGCCTGCAATTGCCTTAGCCAAGCAATGGTACCTAGCTACAAAAACGCTACCTTGGGATTTCTTGGCATGTCTATTTTATTACGACTTAGATCTCATTCGAACTTTGCAGTTATCCTGCGCGGTTGATCCGTGCGAAGTAAATAATCGCATTTGTATGAACCGCAACCGCAAAATTTCAAATCTATCCCTCATGAGGGAGGAATAGTTTGACACAATTTCGGTAAAATTGAATAGAAGGTATAATACTTTGCTGCCTGCAGATGCAATGGTAGACCTGTTTAGAATAAAGTTATCCTAATTTCATAGCTTATTGCGACTGGTTATTCGAGAGAACTTCTGCTGTTATCCTGCGCGGTTGGTCCGTTCGATATAAGCTGATGCTAATTGCATGAACCGCAACCGCAAAATTTTAAATGTATTTCTGAAGAGGGTGGAATAAATTGAGACAATTCCGGTCTCCTTGTACGACGGAATTAGGGACCTGGTACGACAATGGAGGAACTTGAATGAGAAAAATAAATCATAAATTGACTCAAAAGTACGTAATGTGTTGGGGGATGTTGACGTACCCGTGTGGCAATCGTATGACCTCAGATGACCTTTGGACCACTCCTGGATCCTGCAGTGTAGCCGCTCTTCCCCTTCTGCCTTCAGAAGTGCGGATTGATGCCACGGCTTAGTAGTGCCTTGTGTTGAGTTTGTTCGGGGTTCAGGTCAACTCCGGACCAATAATCAAATACACCGACGTATAATTTTAAGTACAACACTTTTATTTAAGCTAGACACATTTTATTACTAAAAACACATTTATTATACTACACTACATTTATTGCTTAACACTAATTACAAAATGCTTGGGGTTTTGCAGAGGTTCCCCGTGACCTTCTGTGCTCGGTTATCCGATCGCGACTGACTACTCCGTATTCTTGGGAGAGCAAGATCGGTGGGTGATCTTCTCCAGTGTTGAAATTCCCGCGCTTTGGTGATCCGTTTAACGCTTGTGGTCTGAAGTCCGACATCACTGTTCGCCAGTTTTCATTGGTAGCCGCAGATGGCTGCATTCTGCGATTAGGGTGGTTCATCCTCCAACATAATGGATTGATCTTTTTCCTACATAGTTTCATAAAACAGTATTCGAAATATAGTTCAATGAATAAATATCAGTTTCAAATCAACATGGAAGGCAATTCTATTGAATTAATGAAAACAGCTTTCTTAAGCCGTTGTCTTAGGTACATTTACCCTACGCTTCTAAATCTGCTGTATTCCAGAGGTGTCAGCAACAATCAGGATGTAAATAAAAAGATGCATCATATATGACAGAATTCAGTGCTAGTTGAATATTACACGAAAGTAAAATTTTGCAACGTGTAAATTAAAAATTATGCAAAATTTTGCAACGTTTAAAATACGAATGCTGTAAATTATTTATTATTTTTATTTTCATAGTATTCCCTTTCACGACCAGACATGCCAAAATCGCGAGTTTACATACATGCTCGCATTTTGCCATATTTGCAGATTGATTCTATTTCGTTAAACTCAAACTGCAATGATGCTATCGAAAGCTTCAATTCGGAAAGCATCAGTAAGTGAGCTTCGAATAAACTCGTTGCAGTTTTCTGCAATCAAAGGAAACATCCAGAGTTGCCAACATTTTTTTCCCAAATTCAGGGAGCCTTGAGAGGAAAAACCAGGCAAAATAAGACAAACGTTAAATAGTCAAACTGTTGATCTACACGCAGGTATTAGTTATCGATCAAGGTGAAATCACCAATAATGAGTTTGAGCCCTTATTGTACCTATTGATTCAGATCGATGATTTTTCAAGCTGTAAGTACGTACATATGTTCGTGCGTTGGTGTTTGTTCATGTCTTTTCGAAACTGGGCTGTGATAACCAATTTTAAAACAGTCTCCGGAACTAATAAGAAATATCCCATAAAAATTAGAGGATATTTACTATTTCATACATACTCGTGATAGCTCCAAAAAAGGTAGCCAATCTGGAAACGTCTGGATGACGAACATTATAGGTGATGACTTTTTTTGTCGCTTTTATTTGATAATCGAATCAAACATTCTATACTTTATCAATGCCAAACACCAGTGGTCGGCAACCTTTTGAGTCGAAGGAGCCAAAAATTTCAATTTTTTTAAATTTCAGAGTTTAACCTTCCCATGCCGTTCGCAAAATATCCGTTTCGAGGAAATTTGAGTTGTAGTTTGATTTCGTTCTCCTGGCTGTAAATGTTAACCGATTTTGATGATATTATATTCATTGTGTAGGTAATTTGTTCTTATTACTCAAAATTTTAAAATTAAGTCGATATGTATTACCAAGTTATCAGAAACTGGTTCAGAAAGTAAAAAGTCCGAAAAATCAATTTTATTTTTAAAATGCTCATAACTTTTGACAGCTTTTCTGTATTTATGTGTTTCATTGATGTTTGAAATCGTCAAGAATCCATCTATCCGACAGTGTATAGATATGTTGGGGTCCAATGAAAGTTTTGACCGCTATCTCAGATCTTCCGGTAGAAAAAAATCTAACTTTAAAAAAACGATATCCAATTTTTGCTTTGCTTAGCTGTATTTCATTTCCCAATGAACTGATTTTCAAAACTCAAATTTCAATTTTTTGACGTTAATTTGATCATTATTTTCATAGAACATACTTGGTCTGTCAAAATTCCAAGTTCTTCAGTATATTGGAATGATGATAAAGAGATTTTAAATGTGCGCTTCGGGTCATATTGACCCGAACGGCATGGGAAGGTTAAAAGAGCCACATTAAACATTTACTGTTTTTGTTTTCAATAAAATATAATAAAAATAAATTAAAGATAAATTAACATTAGTTCCACGAAAATACCTTTAAACCCATTAGAGTTTTTTTTAACACTTAGATTTATCTTTTAAATCTGTTTCTGATTACCATTAAGTACGTGGATTTTCTTCTGGATCGTCAACTCTTCTAACATGACTTGATTTTTATCAACCCTAAAACGTTGGAAAATATTGAGTCAAGAAATTTTTTAATCCATATAAAGCTTAAACGAATACTTTGCACGATGTTAAACTGAAAGATTTTAACATATTTACAAACGCAGAATATTTATAATTTCTCCGCCAAAGAAAAGCTTTCAAAATAACAAAGTAAAGGGAAAATAAATTTTCATAAAATTATCAAGCTTTTTAATGACATTCCCTAGGTTTATGTAATCCTTTCCAAAATTCAGAAGTATGAGGTTAAATTCAACTAAAATTAATGTAGCCGATAATTTCAATCTTCGAAAATTATCTAACTGACAACTGGTAGAATTTTTAAAATTCATGACATCAAGCAAACGTATTTTCAGAATTGTATGCATTTGAAAATTTCAAAATCTCATTTTATGTCACATGTGATTCTTCATTATTTGGCGCCCAATTGGTTGAATCAATACTTAGTATATAATTCATCAATGTTTGTGAAAGCTTAGATAACTGGAAAAAATGGTTTAAGCTGAATAAATATGTAATAATGTGATTTTTTAGCCTTCATTGAAAATTTAGCCTGTTTAGCCAATTTCACCACAGTGAACGTGATGAAACCGGCGAACCCGAGCAATCGAGCTCTGCCGATCAACTGCTGGACCTTCTATCGAAAACACAATCCCCCTTATTCTGCGCCGCGCGTGAGGTGACGATAGTCGAGTCGAGTCGGAGTCACGTGAGTCTTGTCACCTTAAGGCAGAAACACAATGCAGCGTCGGTCGTCGCGTCGCGTCAAGAGACATCTTAGATGTCTCTTGACGCTGAATTGTGATGCAAAAATCGTCGGGTGCGTCGCGTCCGCGTTTTAGTACTTATCGACAGCGTTGACCGCTGACGTGACGCGACGACCGACGCTGTATTGTGTTTCTGCCTTTATTCACGAAGCCGATGTGCCAGAGGTTCATGCCCAGCTGACTACTAGATTAGGATAAGAACTCAAAAAGTTCATTCTAAAAGACGTTTCTCACCTATAGCGACGACTGGAATCGGGTGACAAGGGTGATTCGACTATCGTCACCTCACGCGCGGCGCAGAATAAGGGGGAATGTATATCCCGCATGTGATCTTTCCCGCTATTGATCTCTCTTGTTTCTCTAACCCCACCCATCGACTCGGGATTTAAGGCGAGCGAGCACATGGTTGATTGCTTCGGGTTTGCCGCGGCAAACCCGAAGCAATCGAATATATTGCACTAAAACAAGTTGAAAATTTTGTAATTATCCGATTAAAATACATACATTGAAATTATCGCTTTAAATTCAAGTAAATAAATTAGATTTGAGGTTGTTTTCCAATAATTTTATGTTGTAACGCGTCAAATTTGTATTTTTTTTTCGAATGGGTTGATCTTTGAAAACAATTTTGAAAATTTTAATTGATCAATTTTCATTTACTATTTTTTAGTAAATGATTTTCCTGTTAGTTACAGCTCAACTTGAGTGTTCGATTGATTCAAAAATATACACACATTTTGAAAATAACTAATTTGATTTAAGATTCTGTTGTTCTAAAACAACAGTTTTTCTTTGCATTTAAGGTTAATGATAAATTAAATCATGATTTCTATACCAATGCTTCGAAAAAGTTGTAAAATAAGGCCAAAAAACAGCTATTTTGTCATTTGGTCTTTTCCGCTTGTTTCTACAGCGGATGCAATTTTAAAATTCTCTTCTGTACCTTTGAAAATCCGTGTGCCAGGTCATAAGACTCAATTATTCCAATTTTGCAGTTCAAAACTTAGCATGATTTTATAAATATTTAAATCAAAAATATATATATATAGAAGGTATAAGCACAGCGAACTAAAGAGCCGCATGCGGCTCGCGAGCCGCTGGTTGCCGACCAATGCCATACACCATTGTGTAACTATCGAAAGTAACTAAGTTCTATGCTTAATTCTCAGCTTTATATCCATCTTCGAAGAACTCCTTCCAGACTTCCAGACTTTTGACTTTTGAGTTTGGACATCACATTTTTTACAAAACAGTAAAAATTAAGAATTTTAGTGATAAATCGATAGAAAATGGTTGGAATAATTCCAACCAAGTTCTTATTCCAACCATTTTCTATCGATTTATCACTAAAATTCTTAATTTTTACTGTTTTGTAAAAAATGTGATGTCCAAACTCAAAAGTCAAAAGTCTGGAAGTCTGGAAACCTAAAAAATTGTTTGACGATAGTCCATAAAGTCTGGAAAATTGAGACAAAATCTGAAAGGTTGATATCGCTGATCACACCTTATCGACCCGGGATTTCAGCCGAGCACGCACATGGTCTTTATTTGACCGAAGTAGTGGCAAACCCGAAGCAATCAACCATGTGCGTTCTTGGCTAAAATCCCGAGTCGAGGGGGTATGATAGCAGGGTTGCCAACATTTTTTTTTTTCAAAATTAAGGAATGTGTGAAATTAAAATCAGGATACGGAAATCTCTGTCAAAGTGAGGACCTTTTTTTGGTCGTCGCTCCCCATTTTGACCTCCTTCAGTGATACCTAATGCAGTTTAATACCACCTATTTCCTTCACATTCACAAAAATCAGGGAAAATCAAGCTAATTTTCAAAAACAGGGAAAAACTATGGCTAATCAGGTCGTCAGGCTGAGCCTCTAAAATTCAGGCAAACCCTGAAAAATCAGTCACATTGGCATCTCGGGAAACATCAGCAAAACGAATCTACACACTGAACCCAAATTCACTCTTAAAATACACATGATTTTTCACTTAAAAACAAGGATCCAGTGTCTTTTTCCATTCAAGTGCGACATATACATTTCACTTGGCAGTCACTTAAATTTCAAGTGAATTCGTCCACATTCACTTCAGTCGTCACTTGAATTTGAAGTGAGAAAAAATATTCACTTCCCCATCACTTGAATTTCAACACAGATTTTCTGGTTTGCAGCAGGGAAGATTTAGAAGTCGCACTATCCGCAGTAACCGATCTGCCTTTAGATTACGATGGAATTTTCCTTTCGCCATAAATTTATGGCGAAAGCGTAATGTAAGTATTTGAAATTGTAGTGCTGTTCTATAAATGTTCTTTTATTTAAAAACGCGAGAGATAATGAACTAGAAACTTACTTAGAAACTCAGATAAATTTCACTCGAACGTCATAGTGTAATTCACTTGACCGGTCACTTAAGTGAATTCACTTGACCCATCACTTAAAATTCAAATGAAATTACGTATGGCGAGAATTTCCTACAGATGTCACTTATTATTTAAGTGAAAATTATTTTGGGTGCAGTTCTGCTAATTCAATATTCAAACTCAAGTTCCTTCGGCAGCCGTACACATCCATCGGACAAGAGATGCCAACATTTTTTTCCCCAAAATTCAGGGAACTTGAAAATAAAAATCAGGGATAATCAGGCTAACATAAAATGATCGACCTGAGTACTTTTTTTGGTCACCATTGTAAAATGTTGTGGAACTGACAAGCCAGCTAGCTAGCTGCTCACTGTTACTTCAACGTTAAAGGCGTTTTTTTTTGTTTTCATGCCTTTTATTCATATTTCATATCACAGATTGACCAGCTTTCACACTTTTACCTGGCGAAATACAGCGTTTTCTTTCTTCAAATATGTGATATGTGATTCAGCAGTTGTTTTAAAATTTACCTTTTTGTACTTGTTTTATTCAAACTTTAATATTTGAGATTCTAACCAAAGCCTTTTGAATAAAATCTTTATAGTAGTTCTCGCGAAGTTAAGCTTGAATGTGGCAAATTTCAAAAGTTTTCGTAGCAAAATATAAGCATGAACAGTTCTATAAACTTGAAACAATAATTCCGATTTCTAGAAATGTGAACGAATGTTTACATACGACAATCATATTTTCCAGTCTTGTATCCTCTAGTCAAATAATTTTGTTAAAAAGTACATTTCCCTAAGTTGCTGACTTTGAAACAAAAATTAATCATTAATTTCGTTTCTATGCTTATTATTTTAAACATTATGCAATAAGTTGATTGTTGGGCGAAAACATGATAGGTTTTTTTTCCGTAAATGAATTTTAATTTTTATACAAGCACTGTTACAAATATATATTTTAGAAATATCAAATTGACTCAGATGAAAGTGCGATAACACAAGGCAACAAAATTCAAATTTTCCCGAGGTGCCGAAAAATTTGAAATAGGTTTTGAATGATTTGGAGATGCAATTCAAATAGATATGCAATTATGCAATGGTTTTCGAAATAACTTTTGAAATTAGGTAAAAATTCATTTAAAAAAATTTAGCCCTTTTTCGGAGAAACTGTGAATAAAACATGATTCTTAAAGTTAAAGTTTTTACGCAATGATCAACGTTCCCGAATACCGCAAGTTAATTTGCATTAAAAGTTATAGACATTTTATTTATTTTTAATTTTGCTCCGCTCTGTTAAAATGAAATTCCAATGAAATTTCAAACCAAAATGAATGAGAGGTATTTTTCAATGTAACTTAAAACGCTTTGCCGTCTTCAACACAGAAGTAAAAAATAATAAAAAAAAATATCAATGATTTAATTATCATATAACTGTTTTTCTTTAAACGCCTTATCAGTAAAACCGGATGCAATAGACAAAATCTGTCAAAAACTTCGAGTTTAGGACGCCAAAATCTGCTTAAACTAGGTAACATTGATAAAAAATTTGAATCCAACAGAGTGTAAAGTTATTGAGATTAAGCCAGGGGAAAAAACGTGGCTTTTCAAGTTATCAGCCATATCCTAAAAATCGGGCACATTGGCATCTCTGCAACGGACAACGCAGCGGGACGTGGCTAAAAGTGATAGGGCCAAGGGAACGGGAAATGAGTGATAAGGTTGTGCGAGGTACTGTTCGCTCGGTTTATCGGGCAATGAAGCTTCGTTCGAAATCGTTGTGTGAATTTATTTCTGCGATGCATCGAAATCATAAATGATCAGAACTGTTCTCTTCTTTTTGTGAGCATCGACGTAATGATTGGAACGAAGATAAAAATCAATCTGCACATAATGCGTTAAACTTTGGCTAGTGAAGTAGACAATGTGCAACTCGAGACCCCTTACACCCAACCCTCGGGTAGTGGTCATATCACCTCTTGTCTGCAACTCCGATTCTCTACCTCCCCGTGGTACTGGCTGGGGTGCGAGCAACCTTAGCGGAGATCGGGTACCCAACCCCGGTGGATGCTTTGGTCGCATGCAGAATGAGTTAGGGGGCTTCGTACGCGTCTGTTCTCCATGTTAGGGGCGGCGTGCGGAGTGCAACAACGTCCTGGTGGTGTTCGAGACCCAAAACAGCAACATCACGACGGTCCTCCTGCGAGATAGTGGGGTTAGCTGCGGGCCTTGCGAGCCTGTGACTACTAAAAAAAAATAAGCAACGAATAACGAACAACAAATTTCGGATGGAAATCGGCAAAGACCCACGCGACGAAAAGGGACTAGCGATAGGAAACTTGGAAAATGGAACTGCCGATCTCTAAATTTTTTGGGCAGTACCCACGTGCTCTCCAACGAATTGAAGAGCCGCAAATTCGACATCGTAGCGCTGCAGGAGGTATGCTGGAAGGGCTCCACGGTACGAACGTATCCAGATGGTCGTGCCATCTACCAGAGCTGCGGCAACACACACGAGCTTGGAACAGCTTTTATAGTGATGGGAAAGATGCAAAAGCGCGTGATCGGGTGGTGGCCGATCAACTCACGAATGTGCCGGTTGAGAATCAAGGGCCGGTTCTTCAACATCAGCATCATCAACGTGCACAGCCCTCACCTCGGAAGTACCGGTGACGACAAAGACGAATTCTACGCGCAGCTGGAGCGTGAATACGACCGTTGCCCAAAACATGATATCAAGATCGTCATCGGGGATTTCAATGCTCAGGTCGGCCAGGAGGAGGAATTCAAACCGACAATTGGAAGGTTCAGTGCACACCAGCTGACCAACGAAAACGGCCTCAGACTTATTGATTTCACCGCCTCCAAACGAATGGCCGTACGTAGTACCTTTTTCCAGCACCGCCTCCCACACAAGTACACCTGGAGATCACCGTACCAAACTCAATCACAGATCGACCACGTTTTGATCGACAGCCGGCACTTCTCGGACATCATCGACGTCAGATCCTATCGGGGCGCCAACATCGAGTCGGACCATTATCTGGTGATGGTGAAGATGCGCCCAAAACTCTCCGTAGTGAACAACAAGCGAAACCGGCGCCCGCCTCGGTTAAACATCGCGCGACTGAAGCAACCTGAGGTCGCGGCAGACTACGCGCAATCGGTTGAAGCAGCGCTGCCGGCAGAGGGCGAGCTTGACGAAGCCCCTCTCGAGGACTGTTGGGATACCATCAAAACAGCCATCAACAGTGCGGCGGAGAACGTCATCGGTTATGTGGAGCGATCTCGACGGAACGACTGGTTCGACGAGGAGTGTAGGAGGGTGATGGACGAAGAAAATGCCGCGCGGGCGGCAGTAGTGCAAAGAGGCACCCGTCGAAATGTGGAAAATCACCGACAGCGGAAGAGGCAGCGAGTCCGACTTTTCCAGGAGAAAAAGCGCCGCCTGAAGGAGGAGGAGCTCGAGGAGCTGGAGCAGCTGCATCGTTCCCAAGAAACACGAAAGTTCTATCAGAAACTCAACGCATCCCGCAAAGGCTTCGTGCCGCAAGCCGAAATGTGCCGGGATAAGGACGGAGGCATCCTGACGGACAATCGTGAGGTGATCAAAAGGTGGAAGCAGCACTTCGATGAACACCTGAACGGCGCACATGCAGGAGATCAAGACGGTGGGGGAAGGTACATCGCCGGCGTAGCCAACGACGAAGAGGAGCCACTCCCAACGATGAGTGAAGTTAAGGAAGCCATTCGCCAGCTGAATAGAAACAAGTCGGCTGGGAAGGATGGCATCGCAGCTGAACTCATCAAAATGGGCCCGGACAGGTTGGCCGATTGCCTACATCGGTTGATAATCCGGATCTGGGACATAGAACAGCTACCGGAGGAGTGGAAGGAGGGGGTAATATGCCCCATCTACAAGAAGGGCGACAAATTGGACTGTGAGAACTACCGAGCGATCACTGTCCTCAATGCCGCCTACAAAGTGTTGTCTCGAATCCTACTCCGCCGCCTAACGCCACAAGCAAACAGATTCGTGGGAAGTCATCAGGCCGGTTTCATGGAGGGACGGTCTACGACGGACCAGATATTCACATTGCGGCAAATCCTCCAAAAATGCCGTGAACACCAAGTCCCTACGCATCATCTATTCATCGACTTCAAAGCCGCATACGACACGATCGACCGTAACGAGCTATGGAAAATCATGGACGAGAACGGCTTTTCCGGGAAGCTGATCAGACTGATCAAGGCGACGATGGATGGAACGCAGTGCTGTGTGCGGATTTCGGGTGAATTGTCGAGTTCATTCGAATCGCGCAGGGGGCTTCGACAAGGTGACGGTCTATCCTGCATGATGTTCAACGTGGCGCTAGAAGGTGTTATTCGACGAGCGGTGGGCGAAATGCGGGGCACGATTTTCAACAGATCCAGTCAACTTATCTGCTTTGCCGATGACATTGATATAGTCGGCAGATCATCTGCGGCGGTGGAGGAGATCTACCGCAAACTGAAACGCGAAGCAGGAAGGATTGGGTTGATGATTAATACGTCCAAGACGAAGTACATGCTGGCCTGCGGATCCGAGACCGACCGAACCCGCTTGTCCAGTAATAACAAGGTCACGATCGACGGCGACGAGCTGGAGATAGTCGAAGACTTTGTCTATCTCGGCTCACTGGTGACCGCAGACAATGACACCAGCCGTGAGATCCGGAGGCGAATTATCAGCGGAAGTCGTGCCTACTATGGACTCCACAAGCAACTGCGGTCGAGAAGACTTAGCCCTCGCACGAAGTGTAACCTGTATATGACGCTCATTAGACCGGTTGTTCTCTACGGGCACGAGACATGGATATTGCTCGAGGAGGACCTGCGTACACTCGGAGTATTTGAGCGACGAGTGTTAAGAACCATCTTTGGCGGCGTACAGGAGAACGGAGTGTGGAGGCGAAGGATGAACCACGAGCTCGCGCGCCTCTACGGCGAACCCAGTATCCAGAAGGTGGTGAAGGCTGGCCGGATACGCTGGGCGGGACATGTTGCGAGAATGCCGGACGACTGTCCTGCAAAACAGGTGTTCGCTACGAATCCGGTAGGAACAAGACAAGCGGGGGCGCAACGAGCGAGGTGGTTAGACCAAGTGGAGCGTGATCTGGCGAACGTGGGGTGCCCGAGAAATTGGAGAACGGTTGCTATGAACCGAGTTAATTTTAGGAATTATGTTCGTCAAGTTATGTCGTGAGACGGAATACTATGTAAATAAAATAAATAAATAAAATAATGCGTTAAACTCGGAAGAAATTAGCACCGAAGCGATTTTACGCATGTCCGATTCAGGGTGCCCTAAGCCTTGGCAAAAATCAAGCAAAATCCAAAGATAAAAGGTCTGTTGACTATTTTTGCCCTATTAGTTTTCATTTCAACGTTTATATGTGTCAGACAAAAATAATAAAAGTTTTAAGGCGCAATATTCTAATTTTTAGTTGAAAGCACTTTTTGAGTCTTTTTATCAGGCAAGTATCAGGATTAATATAAGTAATTTAGTGCTAAGCTATGATCAAGATCCACTCTGAAAAAATATGTCTTTTGGGACCCTAGGGATCAATTCAACCCATAACATACAATTTGAAAAACTTTTTCTTGAAAAAAATATAGAATTTACCATTGCTTTGAAAAGATGACATTATAAAGTTCATATTATACCCTAACGATTAACATATTGGAAAATATATTGATTAAATTTTTTCAAGAGGGAAACATATTGTAGTAATAAAAAAGATCGGTGTCAGGTCTAAGACACTATATAGACTCCCCTAAACAAGAAATTCGAATTATATTTTTAAACGGAAATCAATCTACAAGTCCTACGGTTCCAAATCAAATTAGCCCAGCCAACAGCATGGAGAGCCGAACGAACGAACGCAACGGTGAGAATCAAATTAAACCATGCAATTTGCGATGAAATTGAATTAGGTGGTGAATATTGATTCGGGATCGGCAAATCTTTACAGCAAAATCTAACTAGACCTTCCTACAAGGCTGATGAATGTTTATGGTTGGATGCATTACAAATTGAAAAAAAAACATTGCTAGGTGATGTGAAGGTGTTTTAACAGATAGAACCGAATAGAAATCAAGATATGTGATCAATGCATGCCATTGAAAAACACCGTGAATTTCATTATTCTAGCTTACATTGTATTGCCACTTTCTCATAGTTTCAGTTCTCAAATTTATCCATACTTTAATTATAACCATGTTTTTGAAAAAAAATTGGTGAAGGTATTCATCTATTGGTCATATATCTATGCCTCATACATCTTTTTAAATTTAGGTGGTCGAAAAAGCGAGGACAATTTTAGAACCATTCATCAAAATCAAACAATTCTCAATGTTGACACATTGAGGAGAAATTCTTCTGTGAAGCTAGCATTTTAATGCACGAAAACTTAATTCAAATGCATATAATTACACTGAATTCATTCTAGAATATATAATTGCCAATCCTTGTCAGCTAGTGTTTTTTTTTTTTTTTTTTGACAAAACACAACAGTTTTGAACAATCATAGGACTGATCATAATAACGTCCTGTCATAAGCTCACGTACGAACGATCCAGGTGGTAAACAAAATATGGTCTATCGATTTTGAGCAAATATTTTTAGCACACATGAAAGTGGGCCCCCAGGTTCAGATTGTGTTTTTTAAGTGTGAAGTAGGAAAATAGCCTTCTCATAGGCACTTCTATTCGTGCGAGACGAAAGGGATCCATAACAGCAATAATCACGTCAATAAAGAACGACAGCAAGGGTGTGACAATGAAAAAGAGCACCATCTATACATAAATATGTACATAACATAGATGAGAGCATGCTGGCTGGCAGCATCAGTGAGCATCAAAAATGTTGAAAATCAGTGTCCGTGCCAGGCACATCGCATCCAGTGCCAAACATAGCTACATGATACGCTGTATAGATCATTTATTTGGCCCGTGCCCTATCACTGGAGCCATTGTGTTCATCGGATTAATCTGTTGCTTTGAAAATAAAAATTACCGACTTTTGAAGGTTCAAGCACCGTGAACCTATGTAGGTACTGCTATACCTATGTGGTTTATCTATAGGTGCGGTCAACTAAAAACTTTAGTGTTAGTTCGTTGTATCCATACAGTTGTTTATGAACGATTGTGACGTAACACGACGCCGTCGCGGTGGCAAACATTCAACGCATCAATGAAACCGTAGCAACGTCCCGGAATGTTTGTTATTGACGTTACCAGGATAGAATGTTACTAAATTTTCGAGATGCCGTCGTGTTGTGAATGCAAAAATAATCTCGATGATTTTAGATGTCAAATTCATTCTTCGGGTTCTCGAAGTAGTTTGATGGATTCAGCTGCAAAAGAATTCGTTCCTTTCATGAAGTCGCAACCAACAGCAGCGGTAGGTAAAAAGTCCTTGTAGAAAAAGCTGGCTGAGGAGAATTTATTGAGGAATTTTAGCGAATACTGTTCGGAACCATTGGTATTTTTTCAGTTACAGAAAACAAAACCTTTTTTTATCATTTTCATAAACAGCTGCTCAAAAATCTGATTTTAATTTTATGGTGAATTTATAAAAAAGTTGATTTATAAAAATTACGCCGATATAGTATGCAAAAATTATGATCAGATTTCGATTAAGAGCTTAGCTTTAAAATTGCATATATCAGGTTTTTCATATCAGATTTGTAACTCAAATCAAGATTCCACATGTAGTATTAAGGTTCAGTTTGAAGATCTAATAGTTTGATTTAGAGTATAGTGCCAGTATCTCGGAAATTCGAACTAATTTCGTAATGTACAAACAGTACAAAATGTGTTAGATATTTTCAAATATTGAAAATTATTTAATCGCTATTGAAAGGAAGGATACCGAACATGTGATTCGATTTTGAGCATATTCTGATTATAACTTCCACTCGATGCTCGAGCTCGATGGTATGGTGTACGTACGAAAACTGCCGTCGCAAGGCGACTCCGACGTCGAAACGCCTTTGAACGATTGTGACGTAGCAATCAAAACATTGAAAAAACTGATTCTCACACTCGTGCAACGGTAGTCTTGTCCGCACCTATAGATAAACCACATAGCTGCTATACTGCCTAGACATGTTTATAAGTAGATGTTTTTTAGTGGAAATGAAAAATCAGCATGAATATCAATTATTTTTATTCTGTATTATCTTTATTATATGCTGGAAAAATAATTAGCTAATCAACAATCGTTTTCAAACTTTCAAATACTAAAAATATTGTGGTGCATTTTATCGAGTACAGCACTTTAAAGAAAAATTTTAACTTTTACTTTCTAGAGCCAAATTTAATGGTTTATTCCAAATTTAATACTCAAGTATGTTGATATTCCATTTTTTTAAATTGTCCATTCAAGAATCAGTTCGTTAAATAAACCAGTTCATACAAATTAACATTAAAAGTCACAAGAATGACACTTTCGATCGATGCCATTCAAAACAACACAGCGTCATCCAACTGCAAAAGATCAGGATTGTGATAAACCGATTGCACACGTCTGGGAATTGGGATCAATTTATTTTTTAAATGATTAAAATGACTTCATTGAATTGCATGCTTATCACAACGTTTGACATGACACCCCAAAAGTATTCCGCAAGCTAAAGTTAACTACGTGTAGGTATATTATTCCTTTGGGCGGTAAGAGCTGATGGCTTGTTGTCGGTAAATTTGATGGACAGAATTGATTCATTCCTATTTCACCGCTGGGGGCATGAATATTTCAATATTTTACACTATACCTACCTGCTAGTTTATGCATTTTTACTGCATCCTATGCATGCAGCTCCTAGTTTACACACATGAATGCCTTCATGAGAGACGGCGAACAGAATGGCAAAACGTTTTTCCATAAACAGACGTTCGGAAGGATGCCATTGCCTTGCTTCGAGGTGCCGATTTGAATGCGACTCGGGGACGTGTGAAAATCGCGACTATTGTTTGCCACGATAGTTGAAATCCTCCTTCGGAAAAATTTTAATCCGTTTTATAAATAGAAGATTTTTTTATAAATGTATATTTATTATTTCTATACTTTTTGTAAAAATTTTTTACCGGGATTTCTCAGAACGTTAACCGAATTTGATTTTGTTTTGCTTCCTTTATACAAGAAGGAATTTCCCTGCTGCTCCAAGCAGCGGATCTGGAATCGGGCACGTTTCAGCTCACGGTGTTACTCACCCATTTAATATGTCGTAAATGTTCAATTATATAGAACCCTCACCTTGTTCGCAACCTGTTACTGTAAGGTTTGCAATTTTATTTCGCTCATCCGTATTTTACGGAGCGCGTTAGACCGTTATTACGAAAGCAGAAAAAGCGTGGAAGTTGGTAACCGAATACCAGTAAAGCTACCAAAGTCTACACACCGGTGGGTTGAAGCACGAAACCACCCATACTACTCATCTCAACAACTCAGCAAAAAAGTACTTCGGTTTGTGGTTAACAAGGAATTGTGACTGTATCATCATAACTCGTTGCGAGGTTGAAAAGATGCTATAAGGTAATTGAAATTAAAATAAGTAGAGATTAATATGTTAATTTTGAATATGAATTGCCTTTTTTAACTATTTGGTGAATCGAATATTCTGTCCAGTTTTTGAAAAAAAAACAAAAGCAAATTTTTCAATTTCCTTCTATTTTTCTATTTGCCCGTCACATTTGTGAGTCGGTTATTTTCAACTAGATGTCTAATGAATAACATCTTCTTAAAGTATGGATAACTCGTCTTTCAAGGATTTCAAAGTACAGTTTCATTTCAGCGCGCTCCGTCGAAACATCGGATCATTTTCAAAATGTTACTACTTACTGAAAGGACATTATCAAAAAAAAAGATTGAATTCCAGTGAAATGTTGGATAAAAACTTGCCGAAAACAGGTGTCAAGTAATTTTCTATTGCTTATTTGATATCGAATTAAAGTAAGGTCGATTTGAGCAAGATATTTTCAAAAAAGTTTTTGAAGATAGCGACGATCCTTAACCTTGAGAATACCAAACTTTTCCCACACGTATCCGCAAATACTGGCAATTTTGAGCGTTTTTATTGAAAAATTTGGAGAAAATAGGGCAAATCTGTATATAATCAAGGCAAACATACAAAAGGAAAGTGAATGAAAATAACTTGGAATTAAAATTGTTCATCGAATCACATCAACAACGTTCGAATCGTTTCTAAGGAATTAAAAAAAAGATGATGTTTATTTTTTAACCAACTCTAAAAATCGGTTTTGGATACAAAAACAAAAACTTTTTAAAGATGAATCTGATTTTCTTATTCGATACTAGCTGACCCAGTGTGCTTTGCTACACCTTCTTTCAAGCAATAAATTGTGTGAAAATAATGTCATTAAAAATGAATTTTCTTAATCTTTACAATGAGAGCTTTCACATCACATGTTATTCAATAATTGTTTTAAATCTGATATGAAGAACTAATTTTTTTTACCTTTCTTCTCTGTAATGTGGAGAGGGTCCACGAACTGCCATAACCATGTTTTTCGTAACCAAATTACATCTCATTTCACATATGGCTCCATATGTTTTCTAGCTATACATAATATCCTTCTTCCCGTTTCTCCTCTGAAAGAAGAGAGCGGTCTTGAATCTAAAAAATACCTTTTCTTTAAAAAGTGGTTTCTATTGCTTGAAATGTTTCAAAAACTATGCGATAAAAGCTCCTCCATCCCTGGCTCTATACTGTATGGAATTTCTCGTTAAAAATATAAAAACATTTTTCGTACTTGAATACTTTTTCTTTAAAATTTGGTCCTGTTTGTTGGTTAATTTCTCAATGTATACAAACAATTGTGCGGAACTCCTTTTCTTCTGTTATCCCACTCTTATCCCACACTGGAAGGTGAAGAGGAGTTTTTAATAACCATAGAATCATTTCTCATACTCTTATACTCTCTCCTGCAAAGGTTTTCGTACTTTATTTGATGAGCTTTTGAATTTATCAAAACAAACGAATAGCACCTCTCTTTTTCTTCCTATCCCTCGAGGGGAAATAAATCCCCTTAAAAATATATCTTGTATTTAAATTCTCTTCCCAATTTGTTACCATCTGCTAGATTAGCACTCGAGTTTTAAAAAAAGTATGGTAGATTCCCTTCCCCTTTCCAATCGAATCAGCGAAAGGAGGAAGAAGCTTCAAACAATCGTAGAAAAAAATACTACTCAAATGCCCTCTGCTACTAAATTTGAATAATCATTTCTCGAGTGATCCAAAAATATTGTATGAAAACCTCCCGTCTCATTTCCTGTTCCCGTTGGACAGTGCGAGGGGTCTCGAAACGTACCTAAAAATAAACATTTCTCGTACTCGAATATACTTCCAATCCAAGATAAATTTGTTTTTTGTTCTTTTTTTTTTTGTTTGATTAGTTCTCGAGTATGTACACTCAAAATAATCTGCACATAGCTGCTACGTGAAAAACTACATAATTTTTATCCAATTGTTTTTCACGTAAATTGTACGAATGAAATAGGTAAACGCTCCCCTAATAGGAATTTTTGCATGCTGAACATCACGTGCAACTTACGTGAATTTTTAGTTTGTTCAATGCAATGTGATGATGAAAGCTATGTGAAACGTGTTTAGTATAGAAATGATATTTGGATTTTTTTTATTTTTTTTTACTTTTGGTAATCGAAAAATGAAAACAAATTCAATTCAATCTCAAATAAAATTTATTTTTATTATCGTATATGTTCACATCGTCACAACACTTTTACTTACATTATTAGTTCTAATGAAAACTAAATTTTCGGGACATCTTACGTGGTCTTACCAACGAGTTGGATGTTGAATCCTGTAAAAGTTGAAGATAACTAATAATAAATATAAGATTATCAAAATGATAAATAGTTTACCTGATTAGGATCAGTAGATTGTTTCCTTTTGCCATCAATGGACCCTATATATGCATCTGGTAATTTCCTTGGAAGCGGGCAGCTTAAATTTCCAACGGTGGAAGCGATACTGCTTCAGCGGCCGGTGAATAACCAATTTCCATCCGGGGTCGTTTGACTGCATTCAATTTTCCAACAAGAATTTACTACTACACGCTTGAAAAAAAACGCAAAAAATGATTTCAATCCATCTACTTAGACTTTACGTGAAATTCATGTGTCAGTTACATGGAAGTAGAGTATCTACTACAAATCACACGTAGAATCGATGTGCTGCATCCAAAGCTCAGTTTACGTGAAAAATGCCGTATATTTAATTTCTAAATTATTTCGGGTGTATGTATGTATGTATGTATTTAATCCACCATGGGTGCACAGATTCACCGCAGTTTTATCGAAGTATGCATTACATGCATTCTAAAGATACTATTCAAAGACCAACAAATGTGCAAAGCTGTATACACTATACCCGACACCATGGCTTCGTACGAACTGTTATGGTATGAATGTATCATGTGCATATGAAAGTGTGTTGTGGAAGAACGAATCAATCAGGTACACAACTGGTTAAAAATGTGGAACATGTCCAGTGTTGTACATTCAATACAGGTATTCCGGCATCCGTGTATATACCTGGCTAGTTGGCAGATAATTGAAAGTTCCAATTTATTCATGTAATACATCTTACCCATCGGCAGATAATTGGACTTAAACCAAAAATCTATAGCCGATAGTGAACTCCAAACGCAATCCGACAGTAGGTCATTGGGTGATTCTAAGCCATGGGTGGCCAACATTTTCAACAGGCGGGCCAAATTTCTGATATGAGATTGGCTGGCGGGCCGAAAAAAATAATATTGATTTTTCAATGTACGGATGATTGCACCTTTTCAAGTAAAAAATTTGCTAAAAAAAAGTCGTTTTCCTGAGAGATATGTTAGTACCAAACCGTTTCTAGTTAAATTCGGCAACCCATCTTTAAATTCTGTTTAGTTTTTCATTATTTATGCACAGACAGTGCACTTTGTCAATTAAAGTAAAAAAGGATTTGGTTTAATTTTCATAAATATAGATACCCTTTTCTGTCAAAACTAAACATAAAATAACAAATAGGGAAAATTTACAAAGCATACTTTCGATATATTACATTATTTGCAAAAGTTATGAAATTTTGATGGATGAGCGAAGCTGTTGAAATAGAATTTAGGTTACGAATGTTTGTTGTAAAAGTATCATTTTAGTTATGGTTTTAATATGATTCGGTGATTTTTTTTTAACGATTTTTATCGATTTTGATACGATCTTTCTAAGGCTATCCAAAATCCTGAATGTAAAAACTAGAGTCCGCTTGAATTATCTTCATACCAATGATACATATGTAGTCAGTAGTCACCAAAACCCAATCGGAAAACAATGAAAATTGTGTTATGGAATATAGATAATGCATCAAATACCGTACAATTTTGGTAATTTTAAATTAAAATTCTAAATGTTCTTTTATTTAGTGACGGAAATCTTTTTTTTTTTATAAAATTCTACGCAGCCCTCAGAGCCAAAGGGCTATAAGTGTATAAATTATCGATTTTGAGAAATTAATGCCAACAGATTTTCCATGTTTCATAATTTTTTCATACTTTCATAATTATATTCGCATATTTTTACGATCCAAAAAGAAAATGCAAATGTTCGAAAAATGAATGGAAAACGACCAAACACAACAATTTAAAAACGTGTTTTCTCGAAATTAATTTTATACACTTTAATCCAAAAATGGTTAATATCTACTATCTTTGCTTTTACCCCTTTGGATTATATCTATTCAAAGAGATTTTGAGATCTTTGTTTTGAATGTAGTGAATTTTTAGATATATTTATCAAAATGATATATGCAAATCAAGAAAAATGTACAATTCTTAGAACATGGTTTCTTCCAAAAAGAGCTTCGTGGGCCACAAAAAGTTGGTCGCGGGCCACATGTGGCCCGCGGGCCATGGTTTGGCCACCCATGCTCTAAGCACTGCATATTCTTAACACGGTGATGAAATTTTGTTGTTTCACTTGTTTCACGAATAAGCTTCTGGTAACTCTATTCAGAACTTTCCTCTATTTTGGTAGCTGCCTTTTTTCATTCTTATTCTTCTTGCTTTTTTTCAGAGACCAATTAATCGCACATATACGCATTTCTCTATTCCTTTCGTATCACTATTTTTCCCTCACTCACATATTCTAAATAATCACACCCTGTGTTCTTTTATTTTATTGTTTATTCAAATTTTCACCTCCCCCAAGCATTGCAATACTCTTTTTTAATTTTCTTTGAAACTAGTCACATTACTAATTACCAATATGTATTTATATCCAAATCACAAACCACCTCCTGACCAATGTCATGAAAACCGGAAACCGAAAAACATTATTCGATGACAATCGCATGTACGGTGTTTGATTAGTTCTCGAGTAATGTATAAAACTGTATGGAAGACCATCTTCCCCTTCTTATCCCCCCAATGGAAGGACAGATTCTCGTAGCCAAATAACCAGTCATGTCAAATTTGATTGAAATTGAATTGATTGAATAGTTCTCGAATTTTTCATAAAATTGTATTGGAGGCCCCTCTCTCTTTTCTATCTTTACACTGAATCTTATCTTTACACCCTCATACCATCATCAAAATATTCTTCTTACCTATACGCTCACGCATTCCAAAATTTCTAGAATTGTGCAAAAAACTGTATAGGAACCCCCCTACCCGATTCCTATTTCCACATTGAAAGGTGGGAGGGGTACGAAACCATTTTAGGAACATTTCTCGCAGCCGAATAAACTCCCATACCAAATTTGGTTCCATTTTCATGACCGTTTCTCGAGTTATTCAAATATTTGTCTTTTGTTTAAATGGCTCCCTTCCCCGTTCCAGAGAGTGGGAGGGGTCTCAAACTATTATAGCGACCTTCCCTGGCCCTCAAAGACCCCTCCTGTCAAGTTTCACGCAAATCGCTTCAATTCGCGATTTCGAAGCTAATTTTTGACAGATCGTGTGCGTGCAAAAAATGTAAACAAACAGGGGGAAAAACTAGCTAGTATTAAATCATTATTTTCTCTGATTTGGTTAGGGTTTTTCAGAAAATGATGGATACAAATTTAAAGTATATAGAAGATTCAGAGATTATTTTGAGCTACAGGAAAAAATGTATATGTTCCGTGAAGCATCGCAAATGGACAACAAAAAAGGTCAATTTTTTACTACGCCAAAAACTCTTCAGAGTATTTCACATATTTCTGAATGAAAACTCAAGCCAAATGCACATTTTCAATTGCAGTTTGTTAAAGAAGAAATCAATTAACATTCCTTCAAAATTTGGGGAAGAACCAACAATTGGTAAGCTAGAATTTTTTTATTCAAAAAAACATAAATTTTTGATATTTTCTATTAGGTTTCCTTCTGCAGCTGCATACTATCAGGCGTAATAATTTTAAAGCTGTATGGCGGATTGTGATATTTGATGTTGGTAAAAATGCCATGGAAGAAATAGATATATCCTTGAATAAATACACAATTTAAGTTTACTTTGACGGTATGCAATTGACATCGTTCAATGGTTATATCATGTTTTGTACTTTATCGGACCTTATATTCATGAAATGTTACAACTAAACATGGTTTACATTTTAGTTTTTTCTGACTAACTGACTATTTTAAAATGGAGCTTTCAGATAGAATTGACTCTTCTACCAGGCTAATTTATTCTAATTTAATTGAAAACAAACTTAAATTTTTCAAAGGAGTGTTTTTTTTTTTTCATAATCATTTAGATTTATTAAACTAAACTCGAAGCAATGTAAAGTCGTCTATAATTTATCGTTCACCCAGAATGTTGCTCACGCTTCATCGTACTACCCCAGATGGCAGCAGCGCAGCTTCGAAATAGCGGATAGTTTTCGAGTCAATAGGGAACAGACAAACAGACATACAGAAATTCATTTTTATATATCTCGCGTGGCTTTCATTACGTTGTATGAAACAGAATGTAAACAAACAGTTTTATTACGAAAAAATACAAAAACTGACATGAACTAGTCGCAACTTCTTTCCATCTAGAATATTTCCCAGCAAACATTTTATAGGTATATTTCTCAACAACTTTGTTATACGTTTCATATAAATTTTGAAATGATCGTATGAAACTCGAAAAAACAGCATTTACCCACCAAAGTGGAGGTACTATACACTTTTTCAGTCAATAAAAATACTACAATTACATCATTCGCTGCAGAAACTAGTCCTTTTTGTAGATCAGTATTAAAAATGTTTATAAATTAAACCTAAAAAATAATCCAATTCATTTCGTATAGAAAGTCCCAAAAACGACATCAAAAAATTGTCCGTACACCGAGGCCTTTGTCAAATATTAGTCAAGTAAACAGTTATATGTCAGTCTGTCAAACGCAGAAACGTGAGATGAATCTCTGCAAAGACAATTTCCAGTGGTCTGAGCGATAGATACGGTGAAATGAACTTTATCTAGCATAAATCAGTAGATTTTCGTGTTTCCGGTTGTCAACGGGTATTTTTTTGTGAGAAGCAGACATTTTCCTGTTAATTAAATCCACAAAAATTAACGAGAAAATGTCTGCTCCTCACAAAAAAAATACCCGTTGACATCCGGAAACTGATTGTTGACCTGAAGAATGACGGTAAAAGCTTGTTCGAAATTGCAGGTATAGTAAAACGGCCACGATCGTCGGTTCAGTATGTTCTTCAGAATTTTAAGAAGACTAACTCCCTAGAGACTACTCCAGGAAGAGGCCGCAAACTGAAGCTTACGGATTGTCACCATCGCATCATTGTCAGGGAAATCGTCAGAATCCTAAAATCAGTGCCCCGAAACTAGCTGACAGTCTGAAGAATTTTGAAAACATACTGATTAATCCTCAAACGGTACGGAACATACTTCATGAGAAAAAATACCGAGCTCGTGTTGCTCTTAAGAAGCCGTTTATATCTGCTAAAAATAAGAAAAAGCGGCTGGAATACGCTCAAAAGTATGTCCTGGAACCGGAAGAGTTCTGGCAGAACGTCATATTCACTGATGAAAGCCAATTTAATATTTTTGGGTCTGACGGGCATGTAAGAGTATGGCGTTATTCAAATACTGAATTGGATCCGAAAAATTTGCGACCGACAGTTAAGTACGGTGGTGGCCATGTAAAGCGGGCCACAGACTACACAACATTTGTACAAATGCGATGAAATTCGATGAAATTTTGTCGCTGTGAGCACGATTTGCATAGTGTATGGCACTGCTTGAATGAGCGCCCAAACGGTTGGAGTAAAATCGGTCGGGATCGAAATATTTTGTACAAAACATTCTCCCAGCCGGGGTGGAGATGGTTGTTTTTGTTGCTGTTGCTGTTTTCGCCAGCAATCATTTGTGTTCGCGTGAAATATGTTTGTATAGTGTGTGGGCGAGCATAGATCAAACAATCGACGCGGAATCATCGAATTTGTACAGGCCAATTTGTGAAGTCTATGGCCCGCTTAATAGTTAGGGGTGCTTTCAGCGCAAATGGCTCCGGAAACTTGACATTCATTCACGGAGAAAAATAAATAGATTTATCAGTCATATTATGCGTCTACAGGAATATAAATATGATTGTTTGGTTCTGACCCGAAATTACGATCAAACCAACCATCAGCTAATACGATTAGTCTTCAGGGAGTTAGTCTTCTCAAAGTTCTGAAGGACATACTGAACCAACGGTCATGGCCATTTTACTATTCTATGCGTAATTCGAAGACAAGTAAATAAATAAATTTCGGACAAGCTCTTACCGTCCCAGCTAACATGAAATCGTAATAGAAATGATAATCCAAATCGAATATTAAGACATTTTCAATAACCATCGTAAACAAATTGGTATTGAGTGATTTTCTATCATTCATTTACGACAAGCTTTGCCCAAAAAAATGTGAATCGGATAGCAGTTTAGTCAATTCGTAAATATGTCTTCAAATAGTTGACAACACGCTAATTCGACATTTACGATTTGAGTGAACTGATTTACGATTAATGGGCGGTCCTTCCTTCTTTCTTCCTTTGACCGGTTCGTGAACAGAAAGTCTTACATATAGAGCTATAGCGCGAATCATTTCAACTGATGAGTTGGTATCGTGGTAAGATACCAGACAGACAACTCGAAGGCTGGAGTTCAAATCTCGGTCAGGGAAATTTTTTTTTTCGTTTTATTCTTTTACTTCAAATCGTATATTTTGCTTTTTGTGGGGAAATCGAATCGTTAAAATCTTGGCATTGTAGATATATCGCCTCCACTTTTATAGCTATATGCTATTTTGGTAAGTTTAATACAATCTTTTCATCTGGTATATTCGTTTGATTAATTCTGTTGTTCCTGCGATATACCCTCTTAAATGTTTGCTGGGGTCATTCTTCAGGTCAACAATCAGTTTCCGGATGTCAACGGATATTTTTTTGTGAGGAGCAGACATTTTCCTGTTAATTTAATCCACAAATTGTTAAAGTCTACTGATTTATGCTAAATAAAGTTTATTTTACCGTATTTATCGCTCAGACCACTGGAAATTGTTTTTGCTGAGATTCAACTCCCGTTTCTGCGTTTGACAGACTGACTCATAACTGTTAACTTGACTAATATTTGACAAAGGCCTCAGTGTACGGACAATTTTTTAGGATTTTCTATACAAAATGAATTGGATTATTTTTAAGGCTTAATTCATAAAAAATTTTAATACTGATCTACAAAAAGGACTAGTTTCTGCAGCGAATGATGTAATTTTAGTATTTTTATTGACTTAAAAAGTGCACTTTTTGATTGTTTGGATGTCAAGGTACGTGCTGTACGGACAATTTTTTGATACAGTGTAGGGGAAAACTGTACAAGACGCACCAGCGGGGTAAGATGGCCCATGCCAGTATTTCTCAAATATACACTAACCTACGGCTTCGAATGATATTTTTCTTCATTTTTATTGTAGCAAACAAGCTTTTTCATCATTCAATAGATGAAAAGTTCACAAAAACTATTTTAGTTCTCAGAAAAAAGGAGAATTAATGGAATCAGCGAGAAACTTGTAATTTTTCATAAGTAACATATAAGGTTTTATGGTGAAACAGCCTGCGCAATCTGATGAAACTACAGCTTATCGTTTTTCCACTCATGTGCACTTTCCGAAGACTATAAATATTTTGTTGTATTTTATAAACATTCTCCAAATTTTAACTTAAATCAATCATATTTAAATTGGGGCAGAATGCCCACAAGACCACGTGTTTTAGGCTCAAATTTGGAGTGCTGTTAACTTTTGAGAAAACCCAAATATCAAAACAAAATGCCATTCTTTTTATTTGCTGACTCCCAAATGACGATAGCAATGAATAATTATAACAAATTTCGTCTCTGTTCGAGTTAAAACGGTGCACCAATATTCGACTCGAAAAAATTATCGGCCGCCATGTTTGCCGCGATATTACTATATCAGTCAACAAAATTGAATTTCGTTGCCTACTTGAAGGCGTTTTATCTATAAGGATATAAAAAAGTGTATGTTGAAAAGCGAAATTTTCGATGAGTTTGGCAATACTAAATGATTTTTAGCCAAAGAATGGTAGTTTACAAAAATACGATGAGCATGTAATTAAACATTTGTTGTTTCAATAATTACATTCCGTATAATCATTGTTCTATTTCTCACCACCTTTCCTATTTGGTGCGTTCTGTCCACTAGTTTTGGCGTTCTACCCCGCGGTTTGTTTTCTGGCTGTTTTAGTTTTTTACAAAAATATAGTCAAAATCGTGGTTTTATAATATTTTTTCTTTTGGATAATACGTAAATTTCATCCTTGAATCGTCGTCAACTTTCAATTTGGTTCTCAAATGATTAATATCGCTGTAAACAGCAATTATGCTTAGCTGGTGCGTCTTGTACAGTTTTACCCTACATATTTTCAACTTCTGGCTAAAGCGATCAGAGTTACTACGAATTGAACGATATTCTGAAAGAATTCAAGAGAGCACAAGTTTTTGCTCTCAACGCATGGTAACCGTTGCCAGCGACAATATTTGCTACTTATCTTATCGGACAAAATAAAATAAATTACTAAGCAAACATTTAATTTCTAAAACTTCATATCCTTCCCTCTCATAATGATAAAATTATTGTGGTTGAGCGCTGGAGCCTCCTTTTGATTTTTGTTCCGTTCCGTTCAGAAAGCAGTTTAGGCGAACGGATGAGACAGTAATGGGGACCCAAGAAACACGGATAGAAGTTTTATTATTTCAACATTTCCCAACTTCCCAACACTTGTCCACTTCAACTATTTTCACAGATAAAAACACAAATACTCGGGGATTTGTCAGATACTTGGCCTTGTGGATGAGGTTTCAAAGACATAACACTTTGAACTCCCCTAAAAATTTCACCTCGATCGTTTTCCGACACGATGTATTCTAATTCTAGTTCCGTCGGGTGATGACTTTAATCGGAATTTCACTAGAATTTCAATTGAAAAAAATAAGTTTTATAAAAATTTCTAGGGACGAAAATGCGAAAATTTTCTACGGGTGGAAAAAAACGCATGCGTTGCAATCAAGTCAACGCCTACTCATCCACATAATCTAAAAGCAACTTCTTCGATACAGAAACCCACTTTTTCGTCATTTTTTCCTCCAAATTGACCACTTTGAGATACTTACTGAGTCACTGCTTCAAAAAAACACAGCATTACGTATTGCAAAAGTGACTTTTTCCTTTGGCTTCTTATCTTTTCACCTATTTTTGAATAAATAGTGGAGCGAATGTTAATAGGTCGAAATGGTGCAGGAATCCGTCATTCAGCATAGTTTGGACTTTTAACTGGCCAAAGAATGTAAATCCAGCTGCAAAAAGCTTAAGAAGCCTTTTTATCTGTTACAAAAATCCAACATATTTGAGCATTTGATTTTTTCCAGAAGATTACAAAGATATGGACAACAACTGAATGTGATAATTTTAATATGATTAAAGCATTTTAAATAAAACATAATTTTCAGTTAACTCACCCAAATGGCAACAGAATGATAGAGCTTGAATTGCTTAAAATCTCCACGTTTCTTCTGAATCTTTTAAAGTATGATTTCAATGTACTTTACAACCTCTTTTTGGCGTTGCAGGATATGGCAATTCTAGTTAATAGCAGATTTTGCAAAAAGAAAGTTTAAACCAATATTTAAAATTTGACTCAAGTTTGCAAGAGAAGAAAATAAATTAAATTTTTTAATCTACTACATTAACTTTTGAAAATTTAAAGCATGGATCACGATGAATCAAGACGCATTAAAAAGGGTCTATCTCAGATCTATGTAAACGAAATACAAATATTTTGTACTCAAAATGTAGGGATTTTATAGCGCTTTAAAGGAAAAATAATAAAAAAAATAAATATAAAAAAATATTCCGATGTTGTTTTGATGAAATTTCGAACTTTTCGTCAAGTACCACTCATCATAGTTTGGACACCCTATTCGCTGACCTTAGCGGCCATTTTGTTCCACAATCTCTTCATCTCTGATGCACCCCATTCTTCTACATCTACTGCTTGACAATTGCCCAAAATTTTTCGATAGGGCGGAATTGAGAGTAGTTGGATGGGTTGATGTAAAATCCACCCGTTGTCCCGATACCACTGTACATACCTCTTAGCTGTAGTGGCAGTTTGTCAAATCTGGCGAAAACTTTACTGGTCCTTTGTGAGATCTAATGTACGAAAAAAAAACGTTTTTTAAGGCACTCCTTCTTATACATTTCAGGTACGTTTCGTCATCCATGAGAATGCATCATCCGTCGTACTTCGTTACAACCTTGTTGTATAACTTCCGAGCCCATCCTTTGGCTTCTACATTCTTCTTCAATGTCCGGTTTGGTTGCTTAATGGCCCGATTAGATCGTATTCCTTCGCGCAGATGAATTCCTCTGGGCGGTGCACCGGTCGGCATTGATTTTCTTGGCGATGCCATAATCCGACTGCCCTGGGTTTACCTTGATCGTTCTCAACACTTTCAAATGCAGTTTCCGGTCCTTAATTCCACTATAACGCTTGGTATGAACCTGCCAATCGATAGTAAACATCCCAATAAACATTTTGGCTGCCTAAGAACGGCAATTCGCTGAACAAAAGCTGAGCTAAGGCGTAATTGCTGCTTCAGATTAATGGTTGAATAAAGACAAACTATAACCTTGTTTCAGCGTTTAAAGAAGTCTCAGTGCAGCCAACGGGAGGAGTTGAAGAGTTGCTTCCATAACACTTTTTCAGCCTTTGTTCAACCTTTCGCTACCATTGGAATTTGACAGACTGTGAACTGTGGTAAAATGCCCTGCATGATGGCGGCTTGATTGGAATGAGAGGGGAATTTTTGTTTTCCTTAGGGGCCGTTCACATACCACGTGGACAACTCAGGGGGGGAGGGGGGTATGGAAATGTCCACGCTTGTCCACGGAGAGGGGGGTAGGGGTTTGAGTAATGTCCACGTGGACATACTTACTTTCAAAATATTTTCTAAAGGTGAATAAGTATTAGGATGTTCAAATCAAAATCTTAAAATTTCACTACTTTCCAGTTTAAGTTTATACAATTAGTAGCTACTTGAAAGCATGTATTAATATGATAATTTAGAAATTTTTATTTTTTTTAATTATTTTATATCAGGAAATAATTAATTGTTTTTTTTTTTAAATCAGCCATTTGAATAAAAAAAATGCAAAAAGTGGTGTTTTCTTTTTAGAAAAAAAATCTAATCTGTCCACGTGGACATCCGGAGAGGGGGGTAGGGGTTTGCCAAATGTCCACGCTTGTCCACGGAGGGGGGGAGGGGGTCAAAAATCTCATTTTTCTGTCCACGTGGTATCTGAACGGCCCCTTATGCAATGAATTTTTTTTAATGATTTCTCATTTAGCAATTTTGAAATAAAGAGTTAATTTTCTCACAAATTTTACTTTTGGTGCCCAAAACTGAAAAAAAGATCAATTCTCTCACACTTATTTAAAAAAAATATCTTCGGTTAAGAGGCATGTTGGTCGCTTAAGATCGACAAATTTCCATCGCGCCGCAGACTGCATGATTGGTTCTGCGTACTGCGGCATGCGACCAACAAGCCGGAGGTTTGAAAGTCGGGGCAGTAGAAACGAAAAAAAAACAACACAGAGGGGAAAAAGTGGGTGCCAAATATCGGATAGACACTGGTTTTTTTTCTTTTTTTTTGGTTGATTCGTCAATTGACGTTTGATGACGTTTGCTGAATAACTTCTCCAGATCAAGATGATTAAAGGCTGAAGACACGTGAATTAGTGAATTTTTGAGGCCTTCTTTCAGCCAGATTGCTGATTAAAAATTGAACCACGATATTTTTCCAGCGTTTATTCAGCAAAAAGTGTTTGTTGGGATCTCACGGAAACGTTTGAGCACACTGCACACTGACTGTCAAAACATTCCAGATCCGACAACTAGGAGCGCTATGGTATAATAAATAGTGCGACCAGATTCATCGTGATCCTACTTTATTAAACTTTCACAGATAAAATCTTCCCATTTACTCACTCAAGAGGTATTTTTTTTTTGTAGCGGCCCACCACACTCCCCCACACCAAAAGGCTCAATTGAGCCCCCTGGTAATGGATCTACTGTTCTCAGCACGTTAAGTTTATCAAATAATTTTCTCTTTTCAATAAACATTTCAAGTTTCCTATTTTATTCTTAAGGATCCATAATACAAATTTAGTATATTTAATATTCACGGACTGGTTTCCGAAAATTAAAACTTGAACGAAAAAACACTAATGATTTAAAAGAATAATGTTGTAAAAGATTTATGCATTGCTAAAGCAATCGTATTATGGGAAAAAAGTTAATTTTGTCTTATAATGTGCAAGCGTTTATAAATGGTGTTTTACCTATTTACACCTCAGAAGAACTACAATTTTGTAGACTCGTGTAGTTTCCATTTTCTGCCTGTAACATTTCATTTCATCAAAAGAACAGCAAAAATTGAATCCATTTGCCACCTGAAGTAATCCTATTCGGAGAAATTAGTTTAAAATCCTTTCAACTTTCATTCGATTAAATTCCATCTAACCTATCGCTCGAACCAAACGAAATACTCTACTCAAATTGCTCTCGAAAATCAATCGACCCATCTCATAGGAGTACATTACCGAAATGGATTTCCACTGACACGGTGAAAATCATTTTCGCAATTGGAAAGGATCCAAAATCGCATAACCGTTTCACCCTCCAGCGACGTGTGATGGAAATCAAACGGAAATATTTTTCTCGTTCTATCTCCACCACAGATAGAGGACATTCATTTTTTTTATGGAGAGGGATAAAATAACGTAGCTCAAATAATCTCAAGTGTTTAATGGTATTATTGAAAAAAGTCAATGGAGTAATCAAAATATCCAAATGTTCATTTTTGTGTCTTTCTCAAATTTCAATTCCGCCGTCTGTTCTCTATGACCTCTCCCATATTGTGGCAGATGGCCTCTCATATTTATTTGAATAATCACTTTGGTCTGGGCAGATTTAGGTGATCTGTGTCTCTTCTGTGAATGTAAAATTGAAGTCCAGGAACCACTCTATGCCCAATTTTTGTGCCATCATCCGTACCATTGTTTTGCATAAGTTTTCCACAACACCGAACATCATCACCATGGATCTATTGTCATTTGCACAATATTTGTTTTCCGACCGTTTAGACCGACTTTTGCCATAAAAGAAGGAACCACCATTATTCAACGTTTCCATTTTATCTTCTCGGTTTCCTCTTACAGCCTTACGATAGCCGGCAGCTGATGGTGACGGTGTTTGTTTGCCTATGGGGTGCGAGACTGTCCGGATATTTGTTCTATCGGATCGTGAAAATAGGCCGGGACAAACAGTTTGAAGATAATCGAAGGAATGTCATACGGTTTGCCGTCTTCTGGACGTTTCAGGTAAGAATTTCGGGACACTAGTCATTAATATCGCAATCGAACCCATATCTCAGATAACTGAATCTGCTAAGCATAGCTTGATTTAATTGGACAATGAATCATAAAACAATTTGAAACATCTTTTTCTTCAGAATATTTAAGAGAATGGACAAGAACGTCAGTTATACTATCAGAAGTTTTGAATATTTTCTCATTTTACTAATTGTGTAGGGCCTCGATGGCTATGCTCGGCTATGGTGTATGCTCGTTGTGCTAAGGTTAATAAAAAATTAAGTCACTAATTTTCATCTATATTACGATGCTTCAGAAAGAACATCAAAAATTATAAAGAGCGATTATTTCTCACTAGCTCTTTTTCCTGACGGATGCCACAGTGGTCCAAAATGCGAAAAACGTGATCATTGCTTATAACTTTTTTAGGTCACATTTTAGCATATCGGTGTCTTCGGAGAAGTTTGTCAGTAAAATCAGCTCTATAATATAAAACTATTATTTTTCTGATTAATCCCCCTACAAGTGAGATAAAATTTCTAACTTCTCTGTTATAGGTTTTAGCTCTTTGATGTCTTCGACAAACTTGTTGAAAATCAAATTTTCTACAACTTTGTCTCAGATGCCAAGTTTCTAAAATAATTATTATCCGAGATATCGGCCAAATAAGAAACTTAAACTCCAAAAATCAGTTTTTTTTAAATAACTTTTTTCAGTAAATTTTAAGTTTAATAAAATGTTCCACAAAGTTGATTGTCTTACTAAAATACACCACTTTGTTGAACATTTTAAGTTTGTGAAATGTGATACTGCAGAGCTATGAGAAAAAGATTACCAAAAATAGGTCTTTTTCACGCCTTATTTTACAAACACCAGGCAACATCGGGCAGCCCGCCTTTAGATGCAAAATCAAGTAGAAGATTTCGTCTACAAGATGCAGGTACAATCGTCAGTATCCACTTGTATTCAAGCGAGATACATCAGTTTTACTTTTCCATGTTTGCATTAAAAACAACGATTTCTATTAAAGCACTTACAGCGCATTCTACTAGGTACGTGTGTTTTCTTCTAGCTTTTCCCTGCGCGATGTCAGAAGCAAAGGTTTGGAAGCGCATTTGTATTATTATTAAACTTAAAATTTACTGAAAAAGGTTATTATTAAAAAACTGATTTTTAGAGGTTAAGTTTCTTATTTGGCCGATCTCGGATAATAATTATTTTAGAAACTTGGCATCTGAGACAAAGTTGTAGAAAATTTGATTTTTAACAAGTTTGTCGAAGACATCAAAGAGCTAAAACCTATAACAGAGAAGTTAGAAATTTTATCTCACTTGTAGGGGGATTGATCAGAAAAATAATAGTTTTATATTATAGAGCTGATTTTACTGACAAACTTCTCCGAAGACACCGATATGCTAAAATGTGACCTAAAAAAGTTATAAGCAACGATCACGTTTTTCGCATTTTGGACCACTGTGGGATGGTGGAGTTAACTTTGCGTCCGTTTGTAAGTACATACCTAGATTAAAAATAAGCAAGTCAAATTTGGTAGACCTATAAAGTTTCCTTTTCCAAAGATGTGATGGCGCCACTTTGAATCTATCGCCAGATAAGTCCCCGAATTGGTCAAAATCTAATTAATAAAATTTCCATATCCTAGATCAGCAAAAAGGAATAGAAATCTTAAGAATCCTAATATTATACAGGAGTTTGTTTAACAGAAACTGGTGTTGAAAGTGTATTCTATTAAATTAAGCCTGACTGGTATGTGTTAAAAATCACAAGCACTTATTAGTTGATTTAGCATGAAATGGCAAATCAACCTGTTAAACAGCCTGAAGCAGATTACCCATGAACGTTACTAGCCGAATCATTTAAAAATCCAGAATATATTTTTGTGACCAATCTATACATACTGATTTCTTGGGCTAAATTATTACCTAGGTTGAAATCTCAATGAAAATCCCGCACGGTTGAGCGTATTTGGGCAGCGTTGTCTTTTTTTTTAAATGTGTGGTTAAATTTATGTTTCGGCTCCACCGAACAATCATTAAAACTAAGCCAATTAATTTTTAATTGGATTTCTGCGGTGTTCTCGATAACTAAAGCTGTCCTAAAGGGGACTAAACTGAGAGAACATCCCGCAAGAGCCAGCAACCCTTTCGTTATCCAGGGCGCAGAGATAAACTGAAACGTAAGGCAAGCAAGAGAACAACCACCAATGCAAAATGCCGTATGTAGGTACTCCTATACTCCTGTAGGTACGTAACAACAGGTCATGCAATTACCCGGCTTTGCCGAATCAGCGGCAAGCAGTATGACGATAATTACCAACCGGAACACGTGTTATTATGTGCCCACCGACTTCCGCTATCCTCGATCGTAAATTCATCCATATGTTACACCTACGTTTGTAAATTTGGCAGATTTACGAACTTTAAACACGCACAGGTGTATAATCCAACTGTTATAACGAACGTTTATATTATGCTACCGAGGTGTGTAATTAAAGTATTGTTGAAGTTTCCAAATAACCAGGTTCGAGTTTTCGAATCATTTCATACCAACCCCGTTCGCTCATGAGACCTATTAATGTGGTCATTCTTTATTACACTACCATAGAGCATCTTACCTATAGCAAGTTCACTCATGTTGCGAAATTTTGACACTTTGAAAATTTTACCATGCAGACATATTTTCAAAATCTTTGGGCGTTGAATTTAAGCCATTATGTGATAGAAATCGAGCTATTTTTGCATCACAGTAGACGAAAATAGAGTTCGTGTTGTAAAAAAAACTTGAAGGTCCCAGATCTTGAAAATTTTTTACATGGTAAAGTTTTCGAAATGTGCTACAAGTGTCATAATTTCTACCACTTTTTCCCAACACGAGTGAACTTGCTCTTAGTTTTATAATTTTCGAAAGTTTGACTTTCCTTCCCACGAGATTTTCACTTTTTTAAAATAGAAATATTGATTTAAACTTAAAGTCTAGAACAAAAGATGCATAAATATCATATCTGCGATACATATATGCTCCATTGGGAAGATAACAACACATAGGGTGCAAATGAAAAACAAGAAATAATTGCGAAATTGCATGATTTTCATGAGTATTGATGAAAAGCTTCACAAAAAGAAAGGTACGTTTTGTTCACAGTGTATCACCCATCAGTGATCCCCTTTAGAGCAAGTTCACTGGTGTTGGGAAAAAGTGGTAGAAATTTCGCCTTCTAGTTTTTTTACAACACGTGTTGTATTTTCGCATGCTGTGATGCAAAAATAGCAATATTTCTATCACATACGACTTAAGAGCAAGTTCACTGGTGTTGGGAAAAAATGGTAGAAATTTTGACACTTACGGCACATTTTGAAAATTTTGCCATGTAAAAACATTTTCAAGATCTGTGGCCTTCAAGTTATTTTACAACACGTGTTGTATTATCGCATGCTGTGATGCAAAAATAGCAATATTTCTATCACATACGGCTGAAATAGAAACAGTGTTGTAAAAAAAAATACAACGCCCCAAGATCTTGAAAACATTTTTGCATGGTAAAATTTTCAAAATGTCAAAATTTCTACCACTTTTTCCCAACACCAGTGAACTTGCTCTAAATAGAAACAGTGTTGTAAGAAAATGCAATACAACAATACAACAATTTTCAAAATGTCAGAATTTCTACCACTTTTTCCCAACACCAGTGAACTTGCTCTTACTTATTCGAAAATTTATATGTTTTAGTTGAAATCTAAGTAAACCATCTTTTGATTCTGCTTTCATAGGCAACCGTCTGCACGTCAGTATTTTTATTCGAGGATAATAGTGAAAACTTGTCAAGTTATTAAACATTAAGTGGCGACTTGAATTAAATTCGAAAAAATCTTCTTCTTCACTCATACACTGTATCAAAAAACTGTCCGTACAACACGTACCTTGACATCCAAACAATCAAAAAGTGCACTTTTCTGTCAATAAAAATACTACAATTACATCATTCGCTGCAGAAACTATTCCTTTTTGTAGAACAGTATTAAAAATGTTTATGAATTAAACCTTAAAAATAATCCAATTCATTTTGTATGGAAAGTCCCAAAAACGACGTAAAAAAATTGTCCGTACACTGAGGCCTTTGTCAAATAGTAGTCAAGTAAACAGTTATATGTCAGTCTGTCAAACGCAGAAACGTGAGTTGAATCTCAGCAAAGACAATTTTCAGTGGTCTGAGCGATAAATACGGTAAAATGAACTTTATCTAGCATAAATCTGTAGATTTTCGTGTTTCCGGATGTCAACGGGTACTTTTTTGTGAGAAGCAGACATTTTTCTGTTAATTCAATCCATAAAAATTAACAAAAAAATGTCTGCTCCTCACAAAAATGCCCGTTGACATCCGGAAACTGATTGCTGACCTGAAGAATGAGGGTAAAAGCTTGTCCGAAGTTGCAGGTATAGTAAAACAGCCACGATCGCCGGTTCAGTATGTCCTTCTGAACTTTAAGAAGACTAACTCCCTGGAGACTACTCTAGGAAGAGGACGCAAACTGAAGCTTACGGATCGTCACCATCGCATCATTGTCAGGAAAATCCTCAGAATCCTAAAATCAGTGCCCCGAAACTAGCTGACAGCCTGAAGAATTTTGAAAATATACAGGTTAATCCTTAAACGGTACGGAACATAATTCATGAGAAAAAATACCGAGATCGTGTTGCTCTTAAGAAGCCTTTTATATCTACTAAAAATAATAAAAAAAACGGCTAGAATACGCTCAAAAGTATGTCCTGGAACCGGAAGAGTTCTGGCAGAACGTCATATTCACTGATGAAAGCCAATTTAATATTTTTGGGTCTGACGGACATGTAAGAGTATGGCGTAATCCAAATACTGAATTAGATCCGAAAAATTTGCGACCGACAGTTAAGTACGGTGGTGGCCATGTAATAGTTAGGGGTGCTTTCAGCGCAAATGGCTCCGGAAACTTGACATTCATTCACGGAGAAAAATAAATAGATTTATCAGTCATATTACGCGTCTACAGGAATATAAATATGATTGTTTGGTTCTGACCCGAAAATACGATCAAACCAACCATCAGCTTAAACGATTAGTCTCCAGGGAGTTAATCTTCTTAAAGTTCTGAAGGACATACTGAACCGACGAACATGGCCATTTTACTATTCTATGCGTAATTCGAAGACAAGTAAATAAATAAATTTCGGACAAGCTTTTACCGTCATTCTTCAGGTCAGCAATCAGTTTCCGGATGTCAACGGGTATTTTACAGACATTTTCCTGTTAATTTAATCCACAAATTGTTGAAATCTACTGATTTATGCTAGATAAAGTTCATTTTACCGTATTTATCGCTCAGACCTCTGGAAATTGTCTTTGCTGAGATTCAACTCACGTTTCTGCGTTTGACAGACTGACATATAACTGTTTACTTGACTAATATTTGACAAAGGCCTCAGTGTACGGACAATTTTTTGACGTCGTTTTTGGGACTTTCCATACTAAATGAATTGGATTATTTTTAAGGTTTAATTCATAAACATTTTTAATACTGATCTACAAAAAGGAATAGTTTCTGCAGCGAATGATGTAATTGAAGTATTTTTATTGAATGAAAAAGTGCACTTTTTGGTGTTAATTCGGATATCAAACAAATTGAAACTTCGTATAAGAATTATTTATTCTATCTACCATATTAAAATCCATTTTTCATATACAGCTCAATTAAATCATATCATGTAAACCGCCGACCGTGGCTTAGAGGATAGCGTTTAAGTCTTCTAAGCCAGAGGTCATGAAATCGATTCTCGGTCACGGCATACATGAATAGTGCTCTTTCTATGGGCTGGTGGTTTTAGCATTAGTAAGATGCTAGCCATCATGTCTTTGAAAGATGTACGCTTTAGTCTTAAGCGTAATTTAGATCTCTTCAAAGAAACATGAAGCTTCACTGAGATCCAATATGTGTGTGTTCGTTTTAATAAAAAAAAAAACATTCAAGTTTTCGTTTGTCTTGATTTAAATCCAAGTGAAGATTAAAAAACCAGTTTAAATGATGTTAACTCCTCGAAGACCATGGACACCAAAAATAAATTATCTTTCATAAAAGTTGCGATATTTGGTCAAAAGTGTACTTACTAAAGGCTTCTTTTCAGTGGTTTTACACATTTCCATTTCAATGTTTTAATGTACAGGTGTGGTGTCGCCTAAACACCCACAAAACATCGAAACTTTTTCCACCTACCTTGAATATTGTAATTGGTGTATGTTTGGATATTTGCTGATATTTTTTTTTGCGTATCTCCTTGTGTCCAATTGCAGGCTGTTTGGGTTTTCGTCGTTTCATTGCCGGTGATCATCATAAATTCACCCCGACACTCGATACCGCACGCCCCTCGAACGATGACCACTCTGGACTCGGCCGGCACGGGAATGTTCATCACCGGATTGCTGGCGGAAACGTACGCCGATTTGCAAAAGTTTTCTTTTCGCCAGGATCCGGCCAATCAGGGAAAATTCTGCAACGATGGTAAGCATTTATGTATAAATTTATGGCAATTTAAACTTGATGTTCGTCCATAAAATTGTGCAGCACATAATCACACGGTTGAGCGCGTGATTTGGCAGCGTTCGATAATTGTGTTTGAGAAATATCGTTACATTTCCTTTCCAAACTTGTCGGAAGTATGGATCTCTATCAAGAACACATTTTTGAATCCGAATAAAAAGTTACAGAAGTTCAAAATTGACGTTACAAAGCGTATGCACCCTGTTTCTATGGAATTATGAATAGCACTGTAGGTTATCATTAAAAAAATCAAAAGTTTCAAAATAAATGGTAGAATTCAAACTAGATATTGTTAAGGCAGTAGTCAGCAGACATCCTAGAACGTTCGATGAAATAAGACAACCGGAAACTAATTTTCATCCTCGTAAATACCTCGTGTTTGTGCCGTTTGAAGCAGGGAAAAAGTTTCACCCTGCTTCAGTCGGTTATTCGAACAGGTCCGAAAATAGTTTACGTAGGTAATCCGATTACAGAAGAAATGATAAATGTTTTCCCAGATCACTGAATACCAGCTTCGAAGATTGTTTCTTGTTTTGTTGAATAATTTAAAGGTGGATCCAATTTCACTACTGTTTACGTGTTTATGTTTTTCTCTTCGTTCGGAGACTGTCCAAACGATCCTACCAAGCTTCCAGTTCCGATTCCAGATTATTTATTTGTTTGCAATCTTGTGTCTATGATTCTTGTTTCATTAAATCCCATCGAAAAACCGGGAGAGGTTTTATGTTTTGCTGGCCAGTTTCCCCGATGCAGGAATGATTAGCATAATTTTGGCAGCATATTTTCATGTAAAACAGCTCCCCGTTTTCATTTTCTTTTGAGGAGAAATAGAGCGAGAAAATCGCACGTCATATTGGCGGGAAAATGAAAGAAGAATATTCTGGAATATGGATACGAAATGAGAGTAAGAAAAAATAACAAAGAAATTCGTCTGTCGGCTTAGTATGCTCTCGAGCCGTAAGATTAATGATTGATATTAGCTGAAGGGATGACAAAGGCACATAAAGGAAATGTTAATAAGGGTAGAAATAAGATGTCCTTTTGGCGAGGTTGTCTGCTGAAGAACATCGCGATGAGTGAGATGTATTATTTTTTAAATTAAGGAAGCATCTCCATCAAGTAGAATTATATAGCGTAACCCAATTGTAAGCGCCTTGAATGAATCCTTAAACTTTTGCAATAGATATTTCCAACATCCGATGATACTTGGTTGACGTTTAGAGATTACGTAAATTATCGTCAAACGTGTTATGAAAACTTTGAAATTGATTTTGAATATCAATGTACGAGTAAGCTGTCAACGGAATAACAGTTTGAATCCATCGCCATTGCCTTTGTAATCAAATTTCCATAACATGAATCGGTTTTATAACAATTTAAATCTTTCGCAACTGCCCTGTTTCATCAATCAAATGATACATACCTACACGCGAAAATCATCTCGTATTTCCTGCCTTGCCTTGTTGGGCGCTTCACGTCTGGCAGAATTTGATGTTTATTGAATTTTTATAGCCCTTTTACAACCCGAACACTTTCGCTCGATCTTTCACGTACGTATGTACGTACGGTTGCAATGTAGTAGATACACGCGAATCAATGATTTATTCATAAATTTGATTATCGAAAAACCGAATCAACCTTAAAGAATTGAAGAACTTTATCGAGTCAACCGCCACGACCGTTTCTGGATTATCTTTTTACCGTTATAGGTTGCATATCAGGATACTTTCGAACAATAGCCGGCAGGAATTTTTTTTTTAATCTTTCAGACCAATGCCCAACTGCAGAAATTATATTTCAGTTATGAACGATGAAGTCTTTCGAATCTATCCCACTTTTTTTTTCTTAAAGTGGCAATTAATGTGCTCGCAAAACATATATGTAATACCTAGTGGCTCCAGAGAGTGAAGGAGCGTGTTTTAAAACTAAAACAAATGCTGACAATTGTCAGGAAATTAAAGAGAAATTGTAAATAAAAAATGAACAACAAAAGGAAAAAGTCAATATCTTATTTTAGTAAAGACTTGGTCCTTAAGCTATCTCTACATTGTAATTGTTTAGTTATTCGTAAACTGAAAAAAATTTTTTACTGAAGGTAGAACAGAAACTATCCTCAAATAAGCTTCGTATAGCAAAAAACCACGTAAAACATTACAAGGCTATCCACAATTCGCCACATTCCGAAATGTGACCTAGCACAGTTTCGCCCTATGGGAATTTGGTCCGCGAGATGAGTTTCTTACGTGCTGCTGTTGTGCTGATTTCTTTCCTTTTTCTCGAATTTCTCATCCCAACAGGACTCTGGCGAATGTCGAGACACCCAAACTATTTCGGCGAGATCGTTATTTGGTGGGGAATTTTCGTTATCTCGCTCAATGTAATCGATGGCGTCGAGTGGGTGGCAATTATGTCGCCAATTTTCACCACCCTCATCATCCTGTTCCTGTCCGGGATTCCGGTCCGGGAGCGCTCCGCCGACGAAAAGTATCGAGAGTAAGTAATCATCATCCAACACTACGTGTATATTATATAGTTTCCGTTATGGGCTGTTAAGCTTGTTTAATGGCTCGCTGCTGTTGGAAACAATTGTCACGGTTTATTATCATCATATATTAGTGTCGACTAAGCTATTGTCAAGGTTGTTAGTGAAGTATTTCTCCCAACATGCTCGATATTAGGCATTATTGCGTAGCATAACTGTTGCGTTTTGCTCCATTTTATAACAATCCATTATAAAATTATTATTATCATTATTATTTCAAAAGGGACCAGACTGCGCCTCTTTGTATGTAGTCTCTTTACTCCATTGTATCGTGTGTGAACCAATCCATGGATTGCCTGAACTAAACTAAATTTAGATTTTGTCTACTTTGTTCGAAAAAATAATTTAAAAAAACTTAATAACTTTTTCCAGATAGCTTTAGATCTCGATATTTTATGCATTTCTAAGTCATTTAGCATAAAAAAGTCGATTTTCCGATTTTCCTTTGGTCCCTACTTTAATAGTTTTTTTTTATTTTAAAATCTATTTTTGTCAACAAATTTTTTGAGATAACACCAGATTTAGATGTTTTATGCCTTCTTAAGTCTTGTAGCATCTAATTAAATTTCGAATTTTCCAATTTCCATTGGTCCCCCCTTTGGTGATTTTTGAGGGTCGAAAACCCGAAACTTTGAGCGCTTTGAGGCACCCGTAAATCCCGATTGAATTGAATTTCGCAGAGGTCAGTTTTTTGGGCCAACCTACAAAATACAGACCCCGTTCGTTTTTGGCAACATGTCCGAACATTTTGTGTTGCCAAATTCCAATGTTGCCAAAATCGAACGGTTTTTTTCTGATTTTTTTTTTCACTTATTCTTACAAATTAACAATTTTCTTTATCATTAACGTTATTTTAAGTCAATTTCCGACCATTTTAGATGTTTTATTGTTTTTTTGGCTTTCTTACAGAAAGGCATAGGGAACGGTCAGTTGGGGATATCATTAATTAAGGGTCCAAGACCCCACTTTATAGGTACCAATCGATTCAGCTCGACGAGTTACGATGATGTCCGGGAATTTGTATGTTCCATAAAAACGTTCTTAACACATTAACTCCTATTCTAGGTTTCACGATTTTGATGAATTTAGTATCAAAAAATTGCATTTTTTTTCCTGTAGGACTTATTTCAAAACCAAAAAAAAAAACAAAATTGTTTAAAATTTTTCTATTCCATAGAACATATCATGCTTACGTTGGCTCCAAAAAAGGTAGCCATTTGCTCAGCAGCAGTAGCCAGCAATCGCTAAATTAATTACAAAGGCGATCAAAAATTTGACAAAAATTTCAAAAAACAGCAGAGAATCGATCCCACGCCATCTAGCATGAGAGTTTAGGAGGTTAACCCCTTGACCACTAGTGAGCGTCGAGATATGTGGCTCTCAAACTTTAACAGTTTGAATTATTTGGATTATAAATGAACTCGTTGAATATAAGTTCGTTTATCCTCCAAAAAACGTACTGGGCACCTTTTTTGGCTTTCTTACAGAAAGGCATAGGGAACGGTCAGTTGGGGATATCATTAATTAAGGGTCCAAGACCCCACTTTATAGGTACCAATCGACTCAGCTCGACGAGTTACGATGATGTCCGTTTATTTGTATGTTCGATAAAAACGTTCTTAACACATTAACTCCTATTCTAGGTTTCACGATTTTAATGAAATTAGTATCGAAAAATTGGATTTTTTTTCCTGTAGGTCGTAGCTCAAAACCAAAAAAAAAACAAAATTGTTTAAAATTTGTCTATTCCATAGTAAATATCTTGCTTATGTCGGCTCCAAAAAAGGTAGCCATTTGCTTAGCAGCAGTAGCCAGCAATCGCTAAATTAATCACGAGGCGATCAAAAATTTGACAAAAAAACATCAAACTAGTGCAGAGATATGATCGCACGCCCTGAAACGTGTTAGACCAGAGAGCTAACCACTAGACCACCAGTGAACGCTTAAAGTAACGATGTTCAAACTGAAAGAGCTTGAAGCATTTTGATAGATAAATTCATCCCGGTGTCTTGGCGGATTTTCTGTTTGTCGGTCCCATCACAGCAAATGGCATTTCCTTAATGGTGGTTTTGAACAAGCAACGATACCACATGTTTTTTGGCTTTCTTACAGAAAGGCATAGGGAACGGTCAGTTGGGGATATCATTAATTAAGGGTCCAAGACCCCACTTTATAGGTACCAATCGACTCAGCTCGACGAGTTACGATGATGTCCGGGAATTTGTATGTTCCATAAAAACGTTCTTAACACATTAACTCCTATTCTAGGTTTCACGATTTTGATGAATTTAGTATCAAAAAATTGCATTTTTTTTCCTGTAGGACTTATTTCAAAACCAAAAAAAAAACAAAATTGTTTAAAATTTTTCTATTCCATAGAACATATCATGCTTACGTTGGCTCCAAAAAAGGTAGCCATTTGCTCAGCAGCAGTAGCCAGCAATCGCTAAATTAATTACAAAGGCGATCAAAAATTTGACAAAAATTTCATAAAACAGCAGAGAATCGTTCCCACGCCATCTAGCATGAGAGTTTAGGAGGTTAACCCCTTGACCACTAGTGAGCGTCGAGATATGTGGCTCTCAAACTTTAACAGTTTGAATTATTTGGATTATAAATGAACTCGTTGAATATAAGTTCGTTTATCCTCCAAAAAACGTACTGGGCACCTTTTTTTATATTGAGTTTAGTAATTTTTGCTATCGATTTTCTTTAATCATAATCTTTTTTATAGATTAATAATAAATAATTCAGAAATAAGGAATCCATTATTGTGTCATTTATTTCCAAAGATAATTGACACTCTGTAAGAAAGCCTCCAATCCACTGATAAGTGTATTAAATCGGGTTTATATTGAGTTTAGTAATTTTTGCTATCGATTTTCTTTAATCATAATCTTTTTTATAGATTAATAATAAATAATTCAGAAATAAGGAATCCATTATTGTGTCATTTATTTCCAAAGATAATTGACACTCTGTAAGAAAGCCTCCAATCCACTGATAAGTGTATTAAATCGGGTTTTTTATATTGAGTTTAGTAATTTTTGCTATCGATTTTCTTTAATCATAATCTTTTTTATAGATTAATAATAAATAATTCAGAAATAAGGAATCCATTATTGTGTCATTTATTTCCAAAGATAATTGACACTCTGTAAGAAAGCCTCCAATCCACTGATAAGTGTATTAAATCGGGTTTTTCCTCATGTTTTTGATGCATTTTGCACTATTTATGTTTTGTTTATAATCTTTTTTTTGTCATTTTTGCTGTTTTTGTCATTCTTTTTAATCTTTTGTTTGTATTTGTTTTTGAATTTTTTATAGTTTCATCTTTTTGTAATTTTTGAGTTTTTTTTAAATTATTTAAAAAAATATTTGTTTTTGTTGTTGTATTCGATCATCATCTCTGACCCGTAAAACGTATTTTTGGTGTTTGTCTAAATTATAATGGGCCTGTTATAGCGAAAACTGAAAGGTAATGATGTTTCTAAAAACCGTTCGATTTTGGCACATGTGCCAAAATCGGATGTTGCCCAAATCGAATGTTGCCAAAATCGAATGTTGCCAAAAACGAACGGGGTCGGTATATATGATCGCTTTTCAAAATTCGACATGACCAATTTTGCTGTCATCCTAATTTTCATAGAAACCACGTTTCTGTTTTTTGAAGGTGAAATTAAAAAGACTCCCTCAAAGAGCAACGTCGAAAAATTATTTTTAGACAACTTTAGGAAAATATTTACTTAACTCTTTCAACGGGATGTTGGAAAACAACTTGGAACTGTGAGTTTTGTGATCAAATTAAGCAGTTCTGACAATCAACAGATGAAGATTTGAGATCCGAACAATTTAATCATTACTCAAGCAACCAAAAGTCACATATTTACTTGAATGAAGGCATTGAAAGTTACATATTGGCTGACAAAGAGAATCAACTGCCCAATTCCCTTTAGTGAACTTTATGTACTCATAAATGAACTTGGAAGTTGCAAAAGTGATTAATATGTACGTTGTATGTGACTTGTTTTGCCCAATTCCCATTAGTGAACTATATGTACTCATTAACGAACCTGGAAGTTGCAAAAGTACGTACGTTATATGGGACTTAAGTCACATAAAGGGCACAAAAGTGATCAATATGGGATTTGGTAAGTCACACAAAGGGCACAAAAGTGCTCAAAACGGGATTTGATAAGTCACAAAAAGTGCATTGATGTGCTTTCAAAATCAAATCACCTCTTCGAGTTTTAGTTTCAGTTAGAACAACATGTAGGCGTGGTCTTGTGGTAGCGTGTTCGATTCTCACCACGAAGGTCGGGGTTCTATCCCCAAGCCGGGCAAGTTTTTTTTTATCAAAAAGTAATTTAGTAATTGAGTGACCATTCTGATGCGATATATGTAGGAAATGTAGGAAAGAAGCAATTTAGCAATTTGTCGAGTTTGAAATCCGGCGGGTGGCATCATGGCGGCACCGGTACAGAACACAGTAAATAATCCTGAGAAGATGATATGAACCGAAGCCAACGGTTCAATTGAGATAGAGAGAGATTTTTTTGAGAGGCCGCTGAAAGCTGGTAGAAGATCATTAAGACTTGTTTTGGAACTTGAAAGTATAAGTAAGAACTTAAATTTTGAGCTACATAGAACGTACTTCATATCAATGATGGGGCTGAGTAAGCGTTTTTGTACCTGTTTTATGGGACTTTTGGTTGCTTGGGCTCACAAGAGTACGAATACAGTTTTAAGCATAATCTCTATACTTCGATCGGAAAACCACTGGTTGAATCCATACAAAATTTAAATCAAAACTATTTTACCATGTTGTTTTTTGCATTTTTGATAATATTACATTAGGTTTATTATAAAGTGATACATGAATATAATCTTTATAACATTAAATTCGTGTAACTATCATTTAAAAGCGATTTTAGCAATCTTCTGGATCAAAAACACAATTTGCGCCAAACAGGTTTGAGTATTTCGGCTCAGTTTTGGACTCTGTCTGAATGCTTGGTTGCCAGCTTTGGACTTCAGTAATGTTAAGAATGTTAAGGAAAGTTAGCGTGTCGAGGATTTAAATCGAGATAAGGCAACGTTATCAGTTGATGCGAAGTTGTCAGTTGGTTAAGTCAAAACTGAGATTGAGTTAAACATTTAATTTAAGGTTTAGTAACTTATAGTGCTTTTTGAGTGGAAGACGAGGACTGACAAATGAAGTAAGAGATTATGTATATGGAAAACCATAAACAGAATTGATAACATTCGATTGTTTTAGGGTATTGCCATTGTTGAGCTAGAGATCATCATTTTATGTCATTTCATATATCATCAGGTCGGTTAAATGAGACATGAAGTCAATATATTTTTATCGTTAATTTCTAAATTGCCAGGCGCCACAAAAGCTTAGAAGGAAACCAACACAGAATAAGAGCTTTAAAGAAAACTGAATATTGAATCGAAAAGAACTAAATATTATTACCTCATCGTTGTTATTTTCTAGTTGGAAGTATTTAAAGCTTAGCTCAGACGAGAGTCAAGTGTTTTCATATGTTTTGTGTTCTGAAAAGTATAGAAAAAAAGTTGATTTTTTCATTGTTAAGTTGCTTAAGAACCCATTTTTTCATGGTAATTTTGGCCAAAACAATAAATACCATGGTCGAAAACAATGAGTTTGATAGTGAAATCACGGTTTCATGTACCGTGATATTCATGGTGTCTCAACTATAAAATCCAGGGTAGAGTGAAAATTAAATTCATGTTTTTTTCATAATGTTTTCCTATTCTGGAACTCAAATGTTTTAAATTCAACAATCAAACTATATCCTACAAACCTAAACACAATACTATCGGCAATAGTAAATTTATAGAAACTTTAAAATAAATACGAATTGTTTCGATGACAATGTTGCTTTAAAAAAATCCCGTACCATACAAATAGCTTCTAAAGCTCTTTCAGCTGGATTTGCACTGTTTTGTCAGTAAAAATTTATGCACATTTTCGACCTTTTTTCATTTGTTAAGGACACCATGAAGCCCATGAGGCCCAAGAATTTACATACGTATCCAAGAACATAAATTCAAATATAAAACGCACCTGAACTAAGGAGTGTATTCGAAAAAAACGCTTTGTTTTGTGAATAATTTAACACAGCTTAAATTAAACATAAATTAAACACAGCAAAGAAAGTATTGTGAAATTACATCAAATACCTGCACATAACGCTGGGCTGGACATGTTGCGAGAATGCCGGACGACTGTCCTGCAAAACAGGTGTTCGCTACGAATCCGGTAGGAACAAGACGAGCGGGGGCGCAACGAGCGAGGTGGTTAGACCAAGTGGAGCGTGATCTGGCGAACGTGGGGTGCCCGAGAAATTGGAGAACGGTTGCTATGAACCGAGTGAATTTTAGGAATTATGTTCGTCAAGTTATGTCGTGAGACGGAATACTATGTAAATAAAAATAACCTGCACATAACTTGAGTCGCAAATGTTACTTAATATTATTATGCATGACGAAAAAATCCAAAATATGAGCGCTAATAATCACAGCAGCTTTGCCTACTGACGCAGCGCGAGTTTCCTATGAGACTTCAAGCATGCGATTGGTGTCCTAAGGGAAATGTACATTAAATAACATAAACAAAGTTCGAGTACTACATCGAAATCGCCTACTGGACTGAAAAAAGAAAAACAAACCTGCGAATGACAGGATTCTCGCTAGTAAAAAAGCATCGCTAGTCCTACTGTCGCTATTCGGTTTGGTGCTATACACATAATACATCGTCAGGATGTATCCGGCTGTTTGAAACCATCTGATATTTTTTGTACCGCTGATGCAAAATAGGCCACATTTCCTAAAAATGAAAAATAAGGAAATTATATTCAAAGTTTAAGGTTTGCTTATATTTTAATTCAATTTTGGTAGTACTTACAATCCAAACAAACACAGCTGAGGTCTGTAATCCGTTTCTATCTTTTGAAATGAATACAATTTGAACGTCAATGGAAGAAAACATTGACTACTTGATGCGATATCACATAGAAAGTTGTGATATTACATCACACGACGTATTTTCATCGTATATTCAACGATGTACTTTAGATGTATTATTTCAACAGAAATCCCTAACACTAAAGAGACTATATACATTTCGTCTCTTTGTTTACTATAGGCTCGTTACCTAACGCTCAGAGGTGCAAAGAGATCCCATCATGAAACATGCAGTGCCGATTCTAACAGCCCGACGTCAGCTCCGAAAAAATCATCTTGCAAAGTTGCAGACTGATTCTATTTCCCTTACGTGCAGAGCGTCGAACGTGTCTGCAAGTAAAAGTCGCGATGACTGCACGTTACGAAAATTTCAAACTTGCAAGCCCGAAGATAAAATCCCTTGAGCCGAACAGAAAGAATCATTTCCGAAGATAGCTACAGTCTGCAAGTTGCTTGCATGCAGCGCGATGATGCGATGTACGTTTGCAAATTTGCAAGTTGCAACTTACAAGTTACAGGACGGTGGACTCGTTCTTGTGCGGTTGGATTCGTTCCACTAACCTAGGACCGACCGAACCGAATCCATGGAGAAAGAAAGTGATAGGCCGAAGAGCCACAGCCACCGACCATCAATTCAGTTGACGTTCAGCCATCGAAGCGTGCGTGTGTAGCGTATGTACATGGCTGTCTGCAAAACACTCGGCGCGCCGCCGTACTACAGAAGTAAGGACATGTTGGAGTTGTTGTTGTTGTTGGTGCCTTCGTGCTCGTTTCGTTTCCTTCTAAGACGGATTCGAAAGGAAGTGGTGCCCAAATTTTATTTGAGTTTTCAATGATCATTCTAGGGTGTTTAAGATAAATCATCAAAGCAAATAAAAACTAGTTTGTTTTGATTATAACTTTGTCATCTTACAAGTTATTTATGAAAACAAAAGTGTTAATAAAAGCTTATCTTAAAAATGTTGGAAAATCATCTTTATTGTTCTATAACACAGCTGCGGCCCGAAAAATTCAATCCATTCTCCATGGATAGGATCACTTGATAAAATAGAATCACATATTAAAGATTCACCCAAGTAACCATTAAGCCGCAAAAAGTGACTTTTATTAGGCATTATAGTACATTATAGGATATGCCCAACAAAACCAACTACCTTTGTACTCCACTTAAGGGCTGATCCAAAGCCGGTTTTGGCCTGCAATTCGGCTTCTATACGGCCTGGCCTCAATTGTCAAAATATTTTTCAGTGGGTACAATCGGTTGAACCCACTGAATGAAAATTAAAAAAAAAGAAAAATTTTGTTTTTGTTTTGTCTTTTTCCTCCCAAAGCTATTTGTTTCCCATCTCCATCAATCCTTTTTATCTGATGTTGGTTTTTTTTGTCGAATGGAACACGACTGAAGAATCGAACCTTTGAACGTTCAAGCTTGACGGTTCTTGGCTTTGCATTTACCTGTGCCTCTGCTTGATGGACCATCTCATCCATGCATCAGTTGAACAGAATTTGGCATATTTAAACATAACACACCCAAGGACTATAAAAATCGCTCACTCCTCGAAACGCACACGAAAATGCTTCGCCGCCGGCTCGCTATTCGTTTGTGTTCAATACAATCACGAACAGCAACACAAACGATTCTACGACGGCGGTTTCTATGTTGCTCGTATTACAGAATATTCATGAGCGAGTCTGAGCAACGGGATCACGAGAGACTCGTATTTGCTTCATGAAAATTTTGACACCGAGCTTGCTGTCTGTTTAGGGAAGCAAGTACGTCAGTTCAGAAGAAAAAAAAGTAGGAAAAAAAAAAGAAAAAGGATTCTGTCGGCTCGTCCATCTCAGAGACGAACCGTCTGGCCTCCCGTTGGCCTACACTTGTTCATATTGTTGCTGTTGATGTTATTGATGTTCCTTTAAGCTCCTAGCTTCAAAAACTGACGCACTTTCTTCCATAGGAAGCAATAATAACAGCACTAGCAAGAAGCAAAAGAATTTTTGCGGCCTCGGCATATTTGCCTGAAAAGAATAATAACATCACTAACATGGATTGGATGTGCTGGCCGTACATACTCTGTTCTTCTTATTTTCAATTCTTTTTGTCCAACGCTATCGAAAGCCAACACGGCTTGGCGTCAGCATTGTTGCTGTTAGTGTTTGTTCAAGCTCAACCTTCGCAAAGGGACGAACATTTTTCCACGGGAAAAAATAATACCATTATCAACACGGCTCATGAGCGGGTTGGTAAAAATTTTCATGAACCGGCTCGCTGCTACGCAATCTTCGGGTTGATGCTAGATTTTGTGTGCGAAAAGGGAAGCAAAGCAATAAGGAATCAGGAACCTTGTTTGTGTTTTCGTTTCGGTCGGAATTGATTCGTGAGAACAGGAGATTCTCGCTCACACCTCATTCGCGTTCCAGAGCATTTTTATGAGCAAAAATCGGAGCGATGCGGGTTCCGTTGCTCGTATGAATGAGTTTTTCAATCCTTGAACACACCCGAGAGTTACATCCAATGCCCCAATCCAATGAATCATTCATCACAACGGGGACAAAAATATATTTTCCGGATACTCAAAAATAAAGTGATAAAACAGTTGACTTTTTAATCTTTCATTTATTTCTACAATTTTGAATAGTTTTTCGGCATTTTTTTTTTCTTTTTTTTCAATTTTCAATCATTTTTTTTTATTTCATAACTTTTTTCACTAATTTCTTAAATAAGAAAATCCTCACTTGCACCTGAAAATGTATTCCATCAATGCAAATACCGATATTCGTTTGGGGCACTTTTTTGTTCGCTCTGCTTCTCCATGGTCGACCGGGTTCAGGTTCTTAAGAACGGTGCGGATTCCCTTCGGACGCAGATCCAATGGCTCGTACTCGATGTCCTTGAAGATTTCCGTCGATTCCTGCATTTCAGTTGATCGAGAATTGAGCTGGTTCTTTTCCTCAGCTCAATTTCAAACCAAACCAATCGATCGCCGCGCCGGTAAAATCATCTTCTGCTCCGCAAAAAGCCAAACGAATGGAGACTTTGATTTTTTTTATTTTAGTATTACCCAACGTTGTTTACTTTTATTGAAAATGACTTAGCGGCTTGTGAAGGCAAGATAATTCATTGACTGAGCTTATACAGGGCTCATTTGACTTTTGAATGTCACGGGGCTAATTGGCATCAGTAAAACTTTTTGACAGCCAATTAGCATTGAAATGCTGTTACACTGTCCTTATGCGGCTTATAACAGTGCTTAATGGTTTGTTGGGCAGTATTGAGAGCAGGGTTGCCAACATTCACAAATTCAAGGAGCTTGAAAAGAAAAATCAAAGAAAATCAGGTTAACATAAAATGATCGAGCTGAGTGCCTTTTTTGGTCACCGTTGTAAAATAAAATGGAGTTGATACACATTACCGTTCATAGTTCTATTAAATAAGCTAAGTGCTCACTGTCACTTCAACCTTTAAACGCGATGTTATTTGATTTCATGCCATTAATTCATATTTCGTATCAAAGCGTTTTTTTAATGTGATTCAGCGTTTTTCAAATATGTGATTCAGCAGTTGTTTGAAAATCTACTTTTTTGGACTTGTTTTATTTAAATTTTGATATTTGAGATACTTATCAAAGCCTTTTGCAAAAATTCTTCATAGTAGTTCTCGCGAAGTTAAACTTAAAAGTGGCAGATTTCAAAAGTTCGTTACGAAAGATACGCAAACAGTTTTAAAAACTTGAATAAAAAATTCCGATTTGTATGAAAATGTTCATTCATGTTAATCCTTTAGTCAATTTATTTTGATAAAAAGTACATAAGTTGCTGACTTTGAAACATAAATCAATAATTTATTCAGTTTCCATACTTCTTATTTTGAAGATTATGCAATTGACTGATTGATGGGCGAAAGCGTGATATGTTTAACCGTGAAACGTCCAGCTTTTTATAAGCAGTTTCGTAATATCTGAGATAAATAGCAACCGTTGAGTAAGATTTTTAAAATTTAAGTTTCTACGAAGACTGCAAGTAATTTTGGCTTTGAAGTAAAAGAAATTTTTTCTTCCTTCTGTTGAGACGAAATTCTGATGAAATTTTATACCAAAATGAATTATAGATATTTTTCAAAGTATAACTTAAACCGCTTTACAGTCTTCAGCAAAGAAGTAAAAAATAATATATAGACAGTAATTGATTTATCATAGCACTGATTTTTAAAAGCCTTATCAGTAATACTGGATGCGATAGACAAAATCTGACCAAAAATTCGAGTTCAGGACGCGAAATTAATTAAAAACAAGTTATAAAACTTTGACAGAAGATTCGAATCAAACAGTGTGTGAAGTTTTTGAGTTCAAGGTTGGAATGACGACGAGCAAGCACTGAATTTCTATTGAGTTTTGTACCGATCTGTAAAAACTTTCTGTAAAAACTGTAGATAACTTGGTAAAGATGACGTGATTCTTATACATGTCTAAGCAAATGAAACTGAATTCTAAAATTGAAATTCACACAATTTAATCTGTGATCCTACTAATCAAGTGATCCTGCCTTTGGAGAATCGATTGAATTTTTCGGAACGAAACTTTAAAGAATTTTAAGGCAGCTCTGTTATAAAACAATATAGATGATTTTCCAACAGAGTTTGGATCAGTTTTAATTAACAACTTTGTGTTTATAAATAACTTGTAAAATGACAAAGTTATAATCAAAACAAATTTGCTTGTATTTGCTTTGATGATTTATATCAATCACCCTGGTATGATAATTGAAAATTCAAATAAAATTTGGGCACCACTTCCTTTCGAATCCGTCTTAGAAGAAAACGAAACGAACACGAAGGCACCAACAACAACAACTTCAACATGTCCTTGCTCTTGTCGTACGGCATGCCGCTTCGCTGGCTGAACGGCAACTGAATGGATAGTCGACGGCACCTCGGCCTATCATTTTCTTACACCATGCCATGGATTCGGTTCGGTTTTAGGTTGGGTTGGGGTGGATCAAATCGAACCGCACAAGAACGGGTCTACGGTTCTGTCTGTAACTTGCAAGTTTGCAAACGTACATCGCATCATCGCGCTGCATGCAAGCAACTTGCAGACTGTAGCTATCTTCGGAAATGATTCTTTCTGTTCGGCTCAAGGGATTTTATCTTCGGGCTTGCAAGTTTGCAACTGTTCCTAACTTCGGAGAATCGTTTGTAATTTTCGGAACGTGCAGTCAAAGGATTTTACCGCGCGGTTGGCTTTTACTTGCAGACACGTTCGACGTTCTGCACATAAGGGAGAAAGAATCAGTCTGCAACTTTGCAAGACGATTCTTTCGTGGCTGACGTCGGTCTGTTAGAATCGGCTAAAAGTCGTGCGCTGCATGCTACATGTAGGGATCTCTTTGCACCTCTGCTAACGCTACATCGTTTCCAGAAATTACATCGTCCATCGTTACACATTTTTTTGCTGTGAAGAATTTCATGAAATTTTCAGTGATACTAGGGGAGGAGCGGTCTATATGCGCCTATTAAGCAGAACACTGATTTAATAAATTATCACATCGAATATGTGTACAAAAACTATATACACGTGTGCAGGCATCTGTTTTCTATACATTGGAGTAATTTTTATATTGCAATTTTCTTCCGTTTCCGAGAAAACAATTTTATGATACCTAAGTGTTGTCTAAAATGCCGAACCTCAAACCGTGCGGGCTATATGCGCCTAGTTATGTTTTGAACAAAATTCCTGTTTTTTGGGCAATATTTCCGTATAATTTAATTGAAACTGATAGAAAGTATTTATTTCCGTACGACATAGCTAAAGTTTTATACACATCTATGTGTATTATAACTTTATGGAATAAAACAAAAGTTAGGGTTGCCATACTATGGAGGCAGTTCATCCATGAGAAAAACTTTATCAAATCTGTTTTTAGATCTTCAAATCTCACTTAAGATGTTAATCAGAGCTTAGATTTGAAGGTTCAATGATAAAAACCATTTATTTATTCTATTTAACCTGTTATTTTAGGGTGGAGGCATTTTACAAGCATGATGGGGGCACACAAAAACACTCTATTATTCCACTATATAATCATTATTAAACCTACAAAAAAGCTGAAATATGTTTTATTTCTCATGTTCACTTGAATAAGAAAAAAAAACTATCCTAGTTTTTGTTTTGAGCTTCTTTACGTACAATTTTAAAAAGTCGAAATATTACATCAAAATGTATCAAAACCTTGTATGATTTTTTAATTTTTTTTGAGTTTTTAAATTCATAAAAATTCTTTCTTTCCTTATGTTCAAAGCGTATCACCTTCAAAATGCATTGGTTAGATATGCTGTCTAGTCAGCCATTTCTTCAAACAGTCGTAGGCGCATTTAACCCGATAGGCCCATTTAGGAAACCTTTCCCCTACTTGGATTGTATTGTTCCTACATTTGCATTTGTGACGATCTGCAGCCGAATTCCGGGCAAAAAATATCGTGAAAGAAAAGAAATTATTGAAGACATTTTTAAAATTTTCTTGTCTTGGAATTCCGGTGAATTTAAAGAAGACATTTTTTGACGTTTAAAAAAGAATACATGATTTTCAATCTCTTCAGATTTTTTTCGTTGTGAAATTGTTTTAGATTGACATTCCGGCCAATTCAAAGAAGACATTTTTTTGACGTTTTGAAATAGAAAACGAGATTTTTAATTTCTTCGGCATTTTTGCATCGGAAATTTAAAAAGACATTTCTTTTCAGTGAGGATATTTGTGAAATTAAACGTTAATACCTATCAAAACTTGAAAATAATGGAGCAAATGATTGTATCATATTATTATGCAAAAAAAGTGGTACAAACACCAAGAAAAAAATCGAACTACTTCGGCATCATCGTTATTTGAGAGATATTATTAATCCATTTGATATTTCGGATGGAAATTTCGAAGAACTCTTTCGAATGCCTAAATATTTGGCTGAGAAGTTTATTAACTTATTGGATCAACCATTGAACGCTATCCCATTGAAGGATGAAAAAAACACAACAAATCCGGTACATTTACAAGTTCTAACAACATTGCGATATCTTGGCTCAGGTAATCGATTAAACCTAATTAATTGTACTTCGTCAAATTCTGTGATAAAATTATTAACATCGTCGCCGTTCCGATTGTTTACAAACACGTAACTTTCTAGCTTCATTTTTCAAAATGTCCAATTATGCCTTCAACACTCAACGATAAGTTTTGTCCATATTTGATTGCATGCACGGTTGTGAGCAAGATTTGAAGTATTTTATATCTAGCAATATTGAACATCCCAAGTAACAATTTTAGCTTTATTATGGTCAGCAAAATATCGTTTGGACTATCGCATTAATCTTCATAAAAAGCTAAAGCGCATTCTATAACATCACCTGGACTCTAATAAAGCCAAAATCAGGCTATTTGGCCCTACCCTAGAAACGTCATCAAGACATATAATTGTTGGTCATAAATGTTGGTCACCAAAGCTTTTAAAAAGCTATTATAAAACATGTTAGAATTTTTTGTTTTTTTTCGGTTCTGTCAGTTCTCGGAGTTTTTTTTTTATTTTTTCCAGCAACCATAATGGTTGATGAATGATGATTGCATTATTCAGATATGATTTGGTAAAATTAATAGCTAAAAATCCAATGTTTTAACCATATATTGAGCTTCTTTTCTATTGCCAGTCAAGATTTTAGGTAAAATGTATATGAAATAGTATCTTAAAATAAATGCGCCTCGTCAAATCTGATGGTCAATCATGATGGAATTCATGGAAAAAGGCCTGAAAAAATATTTTTCAATGCTTGCATTGTGAATCCATCAACATGGCGTCATTTTGTGTCCTTCGATTTTGCAACCAACATGGCGTGAGTCAATTCATAGTTTTATTATGGTTTAATGATGACCCCAAAAAAAGCTACGATTTGACGTTTCTCTCGCAAGCCAACCAATTACACGCTTAGGATGAGTTCCTCATTTCTGAGTTGTTAATCATTAGTACAGTAAATGAGGACAGACTTTTTTAATAAATAGGGATTGGTTGTGAATGACCCGTGGAATAAATCATGAGTTGAAGTCAAATTTCGTTGTCTGACGCCATCTTGAAATCCAAGATGGCGGCTTTTGCTGAACTTTAAAATGTTGTAAATGACTTTAAATCGCATGAAACCTCAACAATATGGGTATTGAGTGAAAGGGCTCAACGAGTAGAAGTCGAATTTCGCTTTGAGACGCCATCTTGAAATTCAAGATGGCGGCATCCGCTCATCTTTTAATGCTGTAAATGACAAAAAGTCGCATTAAACCACCTCTATACGGGTATTAGGTGAACGGGCTAAACTAGAAGAAGTCGATTTTTTTTCTTTCCGACGCCATCTTGAAATCCAAGATGGTGGGGTCCGATAAACTTTGAAATGCTGGTAATCACTGGAAATCGCATGAAAGACCCACAATATTGGTATTTGGAGAAAGGGCTAAACTAGAAGTCGTATTTTGCTATCGGACGTCATCTTGAAATCCAAGATGGCGGCTTTCACTGAACTTTAAAATGCTGTTAATCACTGAAAATCACATGAAACTCCCACAATATGGATATAAATTGAAAAGGATCAACGAGTAGAATACAAATTTCGATATCAGGAATCCAAGATGGCGGCTTCCACTGAATTTGAAAATGTTGTTAATTACTAAAAATAGCATGAAGCTCCTACAATATGGGTATTGGGTTAAAGGGCCAAACGAGTAGAAGTCGAAGTTTGCTATCAAACGCCATCTTGAATTGGGGTATTGGGTGAAAGGGCAACACTTAAAGCATTTCAGAGAAACGCGAAATAAGATATTCGACTTCTTTCGTTTAGCCTTATTATCGAATACAATATATTTTGGGGGTTTCATACCTTTTTCATTCATTTACAGTATTTTTGAGTTCTGCTGAAGCCACCATCTTGGATTTCAATATAGCGCCAAAAAGCAAAAATTAACTTCTTATAGCTTATCCCAATTCAAAAATATCCATATTTTGAAGGTTTCATGCGATATTCAATGATTTATAGCATTTTAAAAGTTTATCGTAAGCCGCCATCTTGGATTTCAAGATGGCGTCAGATAGCGAAATTCGACTTCTACTCGTATAGCCCTTTTACCCAATACCAATATTGTTTGGGTTTCATATCATTTTTAGTCATTTTCTACATTTCAAAGTGCAGCGGAAGCCGCCATCTTGGATTTTAAGATGGCGTCAGACAACGAAATTTGACTTCTACCGGTTGATCTCTTTCAACTTATACCCATATTGTAAGGGTTTTATGCAATTTCCAGTCATATACAGTATTTTCAAGTTGAGTGGTAGCCGCCATCTTGGAATTTAAGATGGCGACGGACAACGAAATTCGACTTCTACTCGTTTATTACTTTCACCTAATAACAATATTAATAAGGTTTCATGATATTTTCAGTTATTTACAACTTTGAAAATAAAAGCGGAAGCCGCCATCTTGTATTGATGATGGCGTCAAGCAACAAATTTTGTTCCTCCTATTTGAACCCTTTCACTCAATACCCATATTGTAGAGTTTCATTCCACTTCCGGTAATTCGAAGTGTTCATAGATATTTATAATTTTTTATTATTTCAACTCAAAATCAACACACAGAACTTATCAAAAATGTGTAAAAATGGGAATTCCTATTCAAATATGTGCTATCTAATCTGAGCGTGTCCTGTTTTGACGTCTTGATCGAGAACTGTCACTAAGTTTTATGGCGGTTTAATAATCAGGCACTGAGTGCTATTATAGAACATGCAAAAAAAAGCTTGGAGCAAACTTCTATGTTTGTGTTTTATTATAGTTTAAACGTAGCATTCCTAACTCTTTCTAAATAACTAAAACAGTATGTTTAATGGAAGATTTATGAGAGTTTTCAAAACTATCTGAAAACAGATGATCGATTCAAGAATATAAGCATTTTGCATGACCATAATAAAACCGTCATAAAACGAGCTGCACAAAAAAAGCCATAATAAAACCATAATAAAACATCGAAATGCTAGTTGGCTGAATCTGTGTTACTTGGGATTGCTGTTATAAATAGTTTTCAGTATTTGAAATATAATTTTAATCTAATTTTCATGCTCAATATCGGGAAACAAACTAACGAGATAAAGACGGTGCTAACAATGAGTCGTTTTGAAAAGTCTACCCGACAACAAACGTCAAAGCAAGGGGCTGAAGAAAACAAAAATTCCCGTACCAAGTTTTCAGTCAAGAAACCCGCAGGAAGAAGAAAAATGAAACGAGTGAAACACGTATAGAGGCAACATGGCGTCCTCATTGCAAAAATTTCAACCAGAGGCAATTTTTTAATAATCCTTAAAATGATATCTGCAGCTCGGGAATGTCAATCAAAGGGATCTTTGGTAGCATTAATAAATTATGGTTGGGCACTAAATGCAGAGTTTTCAGCATAATCCTTGTTAAAATTGATTCTAAATCTGCAGTATGACAACAACAGGTGCGTTTGGTAACCAAAATGTTACCCTATTTCGAGTCTGTTATGGGGTGAAGTGTTTAATTTCGGGAACCACACTGACGTTCTGGTACCAAAAATTTGGTACGGTGCGTTTGTATGCGATTTGACAGCTGGTTCAGTCCTCTGCGTCAAAGACGTCTAGCGGTGAATAGGTGAATTATACTTTTTTCTTTTCTTACATTTGTTTTTTTTTTCTTTCTCTTTACTTTTTCGGAATCAGCCAAGAAGAAAAGACATTTTCATGAAGAGAACGACAATTTTGGAATTTCTTTTCTAGAAGAGATTTTTGGTGCTTTTCTTCAAGTACCGGAATTCGGCTGCTGGTCATCCAAATAAGTGTGTTGGAATTGAATTGATCGATCTTGGATCGATCTTTGTGAGATCGATCTTTTTAATTCAAATTTTCGAATTTTTGGATCGATTGGAGGCTTGGAAAAATCGACCGATTTATTATTTTCGAACTTTTGAAGTTTTTTTTTTATTTATTTCTGAGATTTTTAATTTTTGTGCAGAATTTTGATTCCTGCACCATCCTGAAGACTGCTTTTCATTATTGGTGCTTCCATGCCAATAAAGTCGAAACCGGCTTAAAAGGTAGCTATTTTTACCTCTATAGGGGAGAGTGGGGATACTTGATCACCTTTACTTATTTTCACCATATCTTTTTGGAAAAATTTAGCAACTCGCCGTCTTTGACATTTTCTGACAGCTTGTAACTTCAAGTTTCTATGCTCCAAAAATTAAAACGATACTGGAACCCGTTGATGAACTAGAAGCATTTTCATGGGAGTAAAAAAATTGCGATTTTTCTGAAGTTAGGGGAAACTTGATCCCCTATTGAAGGAGACTTGATCTTTTATTCAGGAAGCCCTAATCTTTGTATAAAAATCAAACAAAACCCCAAGATAGAATGTTAATTGACTATTTTGGTCATGTTTGTTCTCATTTCACAATTTATAGCAGACATAAGAAGAAAATTCTATAACTTTGATTTTACATTCTAATTAACCGTACGCTAATAACATTGCATACTTAAAGGCGCTATTTTGTATAATTAAGAGAAAATTAATTATTTTTGTTCTTTTCTTCAGACAATTGTTTGATAAATATTAGTTTTTGGATAAATATTAGTAATTTCGTAATCAGCAATCATAACGATCAATTCAGAAGAAGAATATGCCGTTTGGAAGGGGGATCAATTGTACTCAACTCTAGGGGATCAATTGTACCCATAATCAACATTTTAGAAAACTTTTTCTGAAAAAAGTTGAGAGTTTTCCATTGCTTTGAAAATATGGCATTATGAAGTTCATTTTACCGCCGAACGATTGATACATTGGAACAAATATTTTTTTCATAATTTTCCCATGTAAGGAACATTTTAAAATGATGAAAAAAGATCTTCAAGTTACATTTTGTGAAATTTTTCAAACAGAGTTCAAATATTCAAACAATTATTTTGTTAAAAATTTTTAAACTACAAGCATTGTTATTTTGCTCATTTTGGCACATTTTTCTAGAACTTTTGATCTTTGTAAGACGTTCCAGTTTCGAGATATAGCTAAGGAATCAAGTATCCCCAGGGATCAAGTATCCTCATTCTCCGCTACTCTTGAGGTAAACCTGGACTTCCAAAAAAATCCTTAAACGGTCACTTGAATGAAAGCTTAAATATTAAGCCTCGAACTAAGCATCAGAACTCTAGAGCATTTTACTTATCAAAATTTTCGAGTCTCATAGCAAGGTTGTCGAAATCACAGAATAATCTGTAATTTCACAACATTTTTGGCGAGCTTCCGTCACGTAATCTGTGTCACAGACCACAGAATATTGAAAATTTTCTCAGAAGTCACAGAATTTCTGCATTTTGCTCATACTTTTGAAATTATGAATTTGATATCACTATTTATTTTTTATTTATATTTTTAATCATGAAATTTTATTACATTCTTTATGTTTATTTTTTTTCAATGAAATGTTTGAAAAACGATTCAGATTGTGAATATTTAACTTCACTTTTCTTAAAAACCATGACAACAGCGCCACAGAAAACTGTAGCCGAATTTCTATGTTAAATCATAGAATTACAGATTTTTATTTGTGAAACATACCAAATTCTTTTCAACATTTAAATGAAACCACAATCAAAGTGTTCGAAAAAACGTTCATTTTACATTTACATTTGAATTATTACATTCCTCAAGTTAATATTTTAATCTTGTCTCTAATCTGAATGAAAGTTATACATGAAAAATTAGGTGCTTGAAGAATTGAACTTGAGCCTTCCAGATGATAGATGGACACGATCAGGCTTGTAAGTGGTCACCATCGTTTGATTTTTTTCGGAGACATACATAACACATCGTTCGTGACAATCATGGAGAGCGCAATCGTTTGATCGGAGAGCAAAATAATGTCAAATGAAATTTTGATCTTTGTTGTGGTTAGTCGTTTGACTTTCATCCCTCTTGCGAAAATAATCATTCCACATTGTTCGACCAACACATCCAAACATCACCCGGCGCTGCAGAGTGGCGAATTTTTTTCAACAGGAGGGAGTGAATAGAAAAGATTGCATTTGCTTATTGAGTTTGTAAGTTCTGCTGCGTGAAAGAGATAGGCGATGTCGTAAACTGGCGGGAATTATGGTCGTTTGACCATCAAGTTATCGCTCTCGTGTACCAAGACACGACATTTCGTTCGACAATCACACAAAGAAGAATGAATGTCGTTTCGTTTGATGGTAGTCGACTGTTCGGCAAGTGTTTGGTCGCATTCGTTTGATGGCACGAACAATGAAACTGATAAAAGCAGGCTGTGCGACTGACAGAGAAAATGTCGATGGTTTACAAGTCTGGACACGATACCTTTGTGCCATGATCTGTAGCTGAAATGACGGTAAAATCCGAAGCCTTTTTTTAAATTAGCATTCCACCACCACCTAGTGAACTAACTTTAAATGCTTAAATTATTTTCATCAGTCATGTTACAATATTTAGACTTATTCCTACCTTACACGCTTATAATAACTTCAAAGTATGTCGTATGAAGAAATGCATATATTTATTCTGCTTTTGACATGTCATAAACACTCAAACAAAGTCATACAAAATTAAACATTCTGATTTTGAATTTGAAAACTTTTTTTTATTGCTCATACATTTGATATTCAAATGTATGAGTTTTCCTGTCGTTTTTCATTATTTACTTTAGCATATAGCAGCCCTAATGCAGTACTCCTTACACAAATTTAAAAGATCGATCTTTGAGAGATCGATCCTTATGCTTCGATTTTTAAGGTGGATCGATCTTGGAACCATTCAGCTAAATCGATTGGGCGCTCTGATCGAAAATTCTGAATAACGAGAAAACTAGTACCTTTAGCTATATATAATGTTCTAAACATATTTTACTGACATTACAAGGTTTCTATTGATATAAGTTTTATATTTATATGAAATTCATAAGAATTCAAAAGACTTAGATAGGTTTTACTTTTGGAGTGACACTCTAAGTCAGAAAAGAGAGTTTTTTTTGTCCAGGCTTCCAGGGTTCGTACATAAAAAAAGTATAGATTCAATATTAAAGAACTTTTGAATTCATTAAGAGTCCTCGAAGAAATTTTCTTTTTTTGAAGCTTCTGAAAAAAGTTACAAGCATTCAAACTTGCAATAGTGTCAAATTGACACTCTAATGTGGATGAGGGTTAAATCGAACTAAATCGATTGCTCTCCCGGTGGTGCTCTCGAAATCTGCTTTCCTATAGCAGCCTGAAGGAATCGCCCGGTTTGTGCTGATACGTAAGAATATTTTTATGTAATTTGTAGCTAAGTCATTGTTTTCATCATTTTTGGTGTTTTTCAGCTTTTCAAAGTTAATGAGGCCTAGTTCAGAATTAATTTAATGTTTAATGCATAGTGTGGTTTCAAAACGACGCTAAATTCAAATTATTTCGGAAACGCGTGGATATTGTTATCACGTTGATCATGTTAATAAAAAAAACTAAAACTTGAATGTTAATAAAAAAAACTAAAACTTGAATTTGGAAAATCGGTTCAATTAAAAATGAGATACAGCACTGCTAAGAAAAAATGTAACCTCTTTTAAAAAGTGAGATTTTTTTTCCGGTAATTCCAGGATTGCGGCCAAAACTCCCATGTGACCCTAAAATTATTAAACATGATTGAGAAGATTCATTTTTCACAATTTCAAAACTTATAAAATAATTTCAATACGCCAAAATATACTGAGATATGGGAATTTTAAAATAATGTCTTTTTTCGGAGGTTTTTTGTTTAAAGCTTTCTATAGGTCATCTGCTAAGTCAAATCGATTTAAGTTTTATATTTTCAAAATCTTGAATAAAGTACCTAAACAATGAATCTAAAATCATAAATATCGGCCAAGATATGTAACCAGGGGAACGAAATCAATTTACTAGCCAAAACTATCGAAAAATAATTTGTTTAAAATTTTGCGAACGGCATGGGAAGTTTAATTTGAAAATACAGCTTTTCTTTTTTTTAACATGCATTAAAATTAAGAAAAAAGTAAACCTAGCCTCGCTTTTTTTAATATTTTGTGAGTCTAGAGAAAGCACTATTTCTAAATTATACTGATTAAAAACAATAAATACCTAACAATATTTTGGACAACAGTTTAAAATAACTGAACTTTTTGCATTCTTGAAAACGTTATCTTTAAAATATTAAGTTTTGGAGTGTTTTTATTTACCTGAAGTGTGTGTAACCTGAAGTATAAAGTTTATATTATAATGTATTCGATTGAAAATTCTAAAAACATGCTTTTTCCAACTATCCAAATTAGATCTTCCTGTTTTCAAAACACAATTTCAAAAATTAATTATTATTTAGGTGGGGGGTGATTTGCCAATCGTTGCACAGCTAAGCACATAATTTTGGTGTTTATGCTGTATTTTAGTCATTTCAACCAAATTCACTCGATTTTTTTGTCGATGTACTCATACAGGATTGGTGAACAAGATCCAAAAGTTCAAGTGTTTGAAAAAAGTGACATAAAAATTAAAAAAATCATTTAAAACAGCTTGTTTGTGCCCAATAGTTGCACAGGCAAATTTTGTGTCGTGCATAATGTTGTCCGATTTTTTCCAATGGTTGCACATTTAAAAAATCAGTCACCATGAGGGCGAATAGGCTGAAATTTGTTACGAAAGCTTATTATGAGAACGTCTAGTTCAAATGCAATCTAATTTTTAGACGGCTCCTTATGAGGGGGGGGGGGGGTCTTCCATACAAACCGTCCAATGCACTTTCCAATTCCAATTCGGCTCCAAAAAAACACAAAGCAACCGGTTTATTGTCTGGAATAGCATTTATCACACGTGAAGTTTTCTCAGAAACTCAAAGCCATTTGAGTGGAGTGTTATTTAACTTAATTTGCCCAGTGTTGAGCCTTTTTCCTTTAATGTCCTACCAACATAAAATTTTATGTCTTTAAAATCCCATAGAATGAACTGAAAGGTATTTAATGCTTAATTTTTAAATGGCTATTAACAGGTGAAAAGATAAGAGAACGTGATCTATTTTGCCCCCTTTTACCCTCATGAAGAAGATGCGATTTTATAAAACAAATGTTTTAGAACTCACTTGAAAGTCGATCGATTTTTACATAATGAATCTTAATTTAAAACTTGAAAATAGACACAACCACGCCCAAAGTTTCAGATCGTTTGACAGATTTATGCTCATGATATACAATTTTGTATAAGATTTTTTTTTTCGAAAAGTTAGTTGATTTAAATATCTTTTTCATATAAGTGGATTTATTTGTAATTGATGTAACCTCTGTAGCATTTCTTCAATCTTCAGGAAACAATCACATCACATAGAAATGCTTCCCAAGAGTTTTCCGGCTGAAAAACTGTTTTGGATCAAATTAAGTTTCACAAAGCAATGACTGTTTAATTTTCTGGATGATAGGGGCCAAATAAAGCTTCACATAGATGTCTCTAGTGACGGCAACTCGACGGCAGATTCGAATTCCTGAGAAAATTGCACGTCAGATAAGTAATATTTCGGGTCTTCCAACCTTCGACTTCTAGTTTTTGGGATTAAGGGTCGTGGTTTTCCTCCTGTATAGTATTCTGACAATATTAATAACAATATGAAGGGGATCGTTGTTGACATAGAAGAAAATTCTTTTAGATTTGTCGTCCCGAAATCAGAGAAACAGATTTTTTCAGAAAAGCTTTTAGATTCTTTGCATACAATGTTGAGTAAATGGTCGGGATAAAGGATTTCAAATAAATCTAATATAAAAGTAGTTCTCAAAGCCAATGCAGTTGAATTGACTTTGACACTTTTCAGACAATACAAATTGCCCGACTTTCATACATACGTAAGTTTTTTCAACGAGTTTAATAATTTCACATTGAAAAGTAATCTAAAATTTCAGGATTTGCTTTCTGAAGCTTTCAATAATTCCATGACATGTTTTTGCGAAAGTTTCAAATCATCACACTTATTGGCTATGCAAAGCAGTATAATGCGATTTTTATTTTCATCCGGTTAACCAGCTTTCAAGTTAGCTGTCAAAACACTAAAATTAAAAAATATTTACCTATTGTAAATTTTTTGTATGACAACGAATATCATTTCTGGGGTACAAGTTAGGTTTAGTTTTTGTTCACATGCAATGTATTGCAATAACCAAGAAATATTTTAAAAATACAAAATTATGTTTTTTGAACTTTCAGTGCGTCTCTGATGGTTTTTGAATGAAAAATTGGATTTTACTTACTAATTCAAAACACGTTGTTATAATTCAGGACTTAATCAATCGCTTCCAAAATTTTTATTGCTATTTTTAGCTGTAAAAACAACCAAAGAAAGTTATTGGAGGTACATATACGCATTTATAAATTTGAAATTTCCAAACAAATTTTGCAGCGGAATTATGTACAACAATGAGGCAGGAGGAGATTGAGCGGACCAATTGTTGCACGATCCAACATATTTTCTGGTTAAGTATGGATCATAACTTTTTTTCAAAATGATGATGTTAAAATTGTCCAACAAACGTTTCGTATAGAAAACTGATACGAAAAATGTTTTGTTTTGGCGTAAAACCTTATTTGCCGCAGAAGGAATGTTAAGGTTTTTGTTAACAATTAGCACAAAAACCGCGCGAAAAAAACAAGAAAAATTAAAACTGTCGTAAGATACACACTTACCTGCAAAAAATATCACAAAAGCCTCATATTATCAGAAAACATTCCGAATTACATGATTCAGTATTATTTTTGAGGAAAAGTTGAAAAACAGCTGGAATATTGACAATTTAAGTCATGCTGTGCAACAATGGGTTAGGGGACAACGATTGGCAAATCACCCTAAATACAAAGTGATTTCAAGAAAAACTTTTTATCATTCAGCTATATTTTCAATTGTTCCACATACAGACCCCGTTTGTTTTTGGAAAAATTCGATTTTGGCAACATTCGATTTTGGCAACATCCGATTTTGGCACATGTGCCAAAATCGAACGGTTTTTGGAATCAACATTACTTTTTAGTTTTCGTTATACCGGGACCAATTTAATTTAGACAAACACCATTAATACTTTTTTATGTTCTGGAATGGTGATAAAATGCAACAATAAAAACAAAAGATTTAAAAAAAAAACTATAAAGTACTCAAAAATGACAAAAAGATGAAAAATTCAAAAAGTTAAAAAACAAAATCAAACAAAAGACTGAAAAAGACAAAAAACAACTAAAAAATGATGAAGAATGACAAAAACAGAAAATATGTCAAATGAAAATAAACATTAGAAATAAAATAAGAAAAGTGCAAAATGCATCAAAAACATGATGAAAAATATTAGAAATGACTACAAATGGTCGGAAATTGACTAAAAATAACGTTTTTGATAATAATTATAGTTATTTTGTAAAAATAACTAAAATTGAAGTTGAGAAAAAAAAACGTTCGATTTTGGCAACATTCGATTTTGGCAACACAAAATGTTGCCAAAATCGAACGGGGTCTGTATAGTTAAAAATAATCAACAACAGGTCATTTCTAAATTCCTCCAGCCCTGGGGCCTTAAAAGCTTAAAACTCATTCATGATTTATTAAAGTATTTCTAAGTAACGTTTACATGAGTAAAATTAAACTTTTTAAAACAAAAAATTCAGTGAACATCACTGCTAGGGGCCTTGCGATTTATTGCATGACTACTTTTCATTCAATACTTCACGAGGCACAAGCAGTGATGTAAATTGATTTTTCTGTTTTTGAATGCCAAAGACGTTACTGTGAAACCGCTTATAACTTTTTGTCCTATAAGATACGAAGTTAAGGTCTTCGACAAAGATGTTTAGCGGATAATTTCCTTTAGCGAATTTAAAAAGTGTCACAAAAACCGTGAGCAGGATCGGATTCACATGAGAAACAGAAGTTATGTTGATTTTTTAGTACAAAATATTCAATTTTTTCATACAAACCTAAAAATTTAATTTTACTCATGTAACGTTCCTTAAAAAAGCTTTTAAAACCCCAGGGTTTGAGAAATTCAAAAATGACCCCAAATTGTCTCAGTCCAGCTAGATTAATTAATTTTTTTAAGTGATTCATGTACTGCCCCTACTTTCATAACAGTCCCGTATGCAAAAACAAGCAAGCGAGAAAAACAGCTTTTTCTGTTTAGAATATATTTTTGAATTGTGACCACAATGTTCAGTATAAACGAAAATCGTTTGATGGAAGGTGTTCTAGGTTGTCATAATAAATCGTAAGACCTGAAATTTTCGAAATTGGGACATTGATAAGGTCGGGAGCACCATTTTTATTCGTTATGGGACTGTTATGCGAGCATATTTGAGACCTTTTTAAAATCTACTCGCATAACAGTCCCACACAGAATATGTTTTGCTTACCAAGCAACTTCCTTAGACTTAAATTTGATCATTTCAGAACTTCTAAACGCTGTTATCAGAAAAACAAACATATTTTTGAAAAAATATCGTGAATTCCTCAATGGAAGTTCGATCTTTTTAGGATATTGATTGCATCTGATAGTTTTTCGCTGAGGAAGACATTCCTTCCTTCTTAATGGTTTGCTTTCGAAAACTAGAGTGCATAATTCGACATCAAGAGAATTGAATCTTTATTAAATGATTCAAAGCAATAAATCAAAGACTATTTCGCCGAAAGAAACATTGAAAAGTAACTAAATCCGTGGTATTTCACATATGGGACTGTTATGCGGGTATATTTTATATGGGACAGCCACAAGTTGATATTTTTCTCGAAATTTCTAGAACAAAATTTCTTTTTTTATAGTTTTATATTGAAGCCCTTTGTTCAAAATGACGAACTGTCAGGTTAGATGAAAAATGTCGAAAATTCATATGGGACTGTTATGCGAGTAGGGGCAGTGTAGCTTTAAGTAAAATGACTTCATTGATTTTTTAAAGAATAATTTCTAGAGGAGTTAACTGCCGTTCCAAGCGAAACTGTCCCATGTGACTTTTGGGTTATTTTCACTTTTTTGCTGGAAACACTCTTTTTTAGTGTTAACTTTCGAAAAAAAAACACAAACAATTATACTTTGTTCTGCACTTATACGAAATTTTCATCAAGGTGGTTGTCTCTATGTTGATGTTTCTACGCAAGAATGTCACACTAGCAGGGCTAGAAGCGACCATGCGGTAAAAAAGTAGGGCAAAATAGTTACTTCGAAGTAAAATTAGTGACCAGATCAAGACGAAAACTAACTAAAAAGACTGTTGGTCTCACTTGTAGCAAAGCAATATGTTGGACAAAAGAGGAACAATTAAAATGAGCTTAGATAATTTAAGAATAGCGACCGCAGAATCCTAAAGTTCTAAAGAAACAATGGGAGGGAACCAAAAGATCGTACTGTAAAGACTAGGATAACTTAGCCCGACATGAACTGCGAGTTTATCCATTTTCTTTGAAAAAAAACCCACAAATTTTGAAAATGTTTTTGAAAAAAGTTAACAATTCGAAATAAATTTACAGAAACCGAAATTTTCAACAAAATTGTTATATGTGAGAGATCTACAAATGCAAATAAAAAACCAGCACATGTTAAACGATAAATTTAAAAAAATTTCTTGAAATTGAGTTAAGATTTACATTTATAGAAATTTCGTTTCATGAAAGTGTCATGAAATTAAAAATTGGGAGAACCTCATGAAAAAGTGACAAACAATGATAGAGGTTTGAAAGAAGTTAAAGAACAAAATGTTGACAGAAGATTGACAATGACTTAAAGAAGCTTAGCGAAAAAATTGACTTAAGATGATAATAACACAAAAAGGCTAAATAATTTTACGAGACTAATCTACAAGGTATATCTAATATAATTTTTCAAATTTAAACTAACTCAAAAAGAATTTACTTACAAAAATGGAATATTTCCTAAGAGATTCACTGCAGACTTTGTTGTATGATTTACGTATCAATCATTAGAAAGATTTACTAGAAAAAAAAATGTATTCAAAAAGGAAGGAATTTAAAAAAAAAAAAATCATAAATCCAAGAAACACCTCAAGGATCCAAGAAACACCTCAGAAATATTGTACCCATCCAAGAAACACCTATTGGAATATTGTAGAAAATATATCAGTAAACCTCTAAAAAGGTACAAAAATTACTGAAAGTTATCGAAAACTTCAAAAAGGGTTTGAAATCTATGTACATCTACCAATCTTTCAAATGATTCAAAAATGTCTAGAAATAAGGGAACTTAGAAATGAAATATCTGGTATTTTCGATTCAATTGAGTCACTTTCACAAGTTTATCTTCCATTTAATACAACTAAGAGCATTGAATGCATGGAATGTTTCCTGCCATGTGATTTAGTGCACTGTACAGATTTTGATTGATTTTTTTTTTAAATTAAGTTGAGAATTATTTTTAACAAATTCAAGCTTTTAAAGTCATAACACTTCAAATCTTGGTTAAACATGTTGTAATAGTGTCACTTTAGGAAATATTTTTTCTTGACACGAATGCCAAAACTTTGATCAAGTGTCAGGAATTAACAAAAAACTAAATATTTTTTTTGTTTAAATTCCAATTGTCATCCATATAATGTTGTGTAAGCGATATATCAAAGCAAAACAAATCAATAATCTTTCTTACTGAATTTGAGCAATTCTCTCAATTTTGGTCGTGTGAATTCCCACAGGACTCGGAAGGAAAGAAAAGGAACCCGTCAAACAAATATCAAACGAATAACCTAATAAACTAATGAATAGATACATACCACTTGTCGTAAAACAATAAAATGTTTTTAATAATGAGTAGAATAGAGTTAAAAAAAAATAAGCTCAGTTGTAAGGAAATTATATACAAAATAGTGACTTTAGGGACAAAATTTCAAAAAAAGTAACCTCTGAGTGACCAGCCTAAAAAAAGTGACAAAGTTACTAAAAAGTGACCAACTTCTAGCCCTGCACTAGAGAAAATTCTATGAAAATGCAAATTTTATCAAAAAATTCTCTTAAGGTGAGTTTAAACTGTTGAATATAATATTATTCACTAAAAAGAACACTAAAATAGAGGGCGGAGGAGGAGCAAGAAGCCTTGAGTGTTTTATTCAGAGAAATTTTCACTAAATACTTTTCGGTAGGCACTTCTTACAGGATCCATACTCAACTATACATTTTTATAAACAAAGAAGATCGTTTTTCTCAAATAACGGCTTAACTTGAATTTTTGGGAAAAAAGAAACTATACAAGCTTTTAAAATAATAGAAAAATTTTAGCCGTGTGACAGTTTTTCGTAGAACTAGCATCGGTATGCGTTCTGATACTCTAATTTGCAGTTTTTTTGTAGGAAATGTATTTTTTTTTGGCAGAAAACATTGTAAAATGATTAACTTGAACTGTTCACTTTAAAAAAACTATCGGTGAATTTTTAGTTTGAGAGAAAAATTGGAAATATAGCTGAAATTTCAATCGTGTTTTTCTTGTTTGCACGTTTTTCCACATGGAACAATCTTGCTTGGAACGGCTTAAGAAAATACAGTCAGTGTATAATAGAAATTCTAAATGAGCATCAATTTACATAACGATTCAGTTGAAATTTTAATCTATTTAAAAAACTATAACAACAGACAGCATTGTTATTTTTTTTAATTTTAACCGTTTGGAAAAAAAATTTGGTTTAACAAAGAAATTTATTAGTTTTAGGATTTAGAGCGCAGATTTTAGGTGGTTTATCATTTACCAAAGTGATTTCTTTGCAACATAACCCCTTCTCCCCTAGCACTCAGCGTGAGATTTGTGCTTGGAAGTGAAATGAAAGGAGAAAATTCGTCAATGATCACACAAATTGTGCAGTGATTGAATTTGTGGCAATTTTTTAGAGAAAATTAGTAGGTTTGAGTTGAAATGAGAGAAACCAGTGCTCAGAGAGAGTGAAAATGTGCTAATTGTTGCAAATTGTAGCAATTTGTGAAGCAGTTGTGGAGTTTTGATCATTACCACTCCAAATGCAAAGAATTCTCTCTTAATTTCAATCCCTTGGCTGTAAGCGACACGCGATGTACACGCTTCAGGTAGAAGATCGTACCTCGAGTCATTACGAATAGAGGTCGGACCTTGGTAGGTGCCGTATAGGAGTACGCATATGCTGGAGGTGGCTTCGTTTAGAAAAATTGTGGTGCACTAGACTGCCCCAAATTTGTATGAGAAATTCAAAACCTGTAAAATGTTATGCGCTGCAGGCTAAAATTGATCCTAGGCCTAGTACAAGATCTCACGCCAAATTTGGGCCAGATCGGATCACCGGAAGGGCTCAACGAGCCTGAAGTTTGTATGGAATTTTGACACATTTTGTTCGGGAGAAACATGAAAAACCAGTTTTTCATCAATAACTTCGGTTTTCTCCGGCCGATGTTTTTCGAAATCAAGTTTTCTTGAAGCCCAAATTATGACAAATATTTCATCCGAAGACTGAAATTCGATTTGAGTTAAGATAAAAAAGTTATAAGGCTTCAAATATGGGCTAACTTTTTTAAGGGTGGTATTCATCATTGTTAATGAGTCGAGCCGTTCGAACATTTCGACGCAGCATGAACCGTGATGAATACCTCGCTCAAAAAAGTTAGCTCATTTTTGAAGCCTAATAACTTTTTTATTTTAACTCAAATAGATTTGCAGTTTTCGGATAAAATGTTTGTCATAATTTGGACTTCAAGAAAATCCATTTTCAAAAGGAATCGGCCGAAAAAAACCAAAGTTATCTATGAAAAACTGGTTTTTCATGTTTCTCCCGAACAAAAAGTCTAAAAATCCCATACAAACTTCAGGCTCGTTGAGCGACCCCTTCCCGTGATCCGATCTGGCCCAAATTTGGCGTGAGATCTTGCACTAGGCTTAGGATTAATTTAAGCCTGTAGCACATAACTTTTTCAAAAGTCGGGTCATTTGGGGCACTCTATGGTAGCTAGCACGAGTATCTCCTCCCATCACCAAAAGAAAAGTTAGAGGATGCAATCAAATCTATCACTAGTTTTTCGTAGCAGTCATTACTAATTACATGCATCGAAGTAATTGATTACATAAATATGTCGTGAAATATGTTCAGTAGTTTTATTTGGTTGTGCTACCATTTAATAAAATACACATTTCTCATATGGACCCTTTCTTCCTCTCATTTCGCAGTGATCTTGAGTACAGGAAATACAAAGCTTGCACCTCACCGCTGATTCCGATTCCACCGGCGATCTATTCGGAAGTTCCGCGAGCGCTCAAGTTCATACTGTGCTGCGAATTTCCACTATACGATTCGCTGGACAAGCGGCGCAAAGAAGACGGCCCATTCGCCATGACTACCTCTATATCAGTGGCCCATTCGCACTCGACGCATACCTAGCAATCGGGAGGTGGCCACAATCATCCGGTGGTATCCTCATCGTCGGCTTACCACCACCATTACCACCATCATTCGCAGCATCATCACCACCATCAGCAGCAGCAGCAGCAGCATTACCATGAAGGAGGAGGAGGAGGGGCTTCCAATTCTAAAGATAGGAACTCGATCGGGCGAGCGGCCAGTTACTCGTCGAGCCATCGGAGTGGCCATAGTGAAAGGCGCGGAGAAAAGTCCCACCACAGCAGCCGAGACTTTGACGATATTATGCCGGAACGGATAACCTGCATCGCAAGCAGCGATGGGAACTATATCACCGGCTCAGCACAGATTACTACCATTTTGTGATCTCGTTCACTGTTCGACGTTAACTACTACTGTAAAACTGGTATACATTTAGGCGACAAAGGTATATAGAAAGTGTGTTACATTTCTGTTAATTAATGGTTGCAGATTCGCGTTTCAATTCGCCAAAAATTAATCCTTCCGTGGAACAAAAACGCAATTCTTGAATTGTCAGTTGTGTGCGCGCTTGTTTTAGTAATTGCCAAACACCTATGATGATGTTTAGGAAAAAAAGTTAACATAGCGTAAGGTGACCCCGGACACCGTTCGCGCTCATAATATAAAGTCGGTTGATCAACACTTTACCGAAGCCCGATTAATTTTGCCCACGAACAAGTGCTAATAGTTCTCACTTAACTGACATCTCTAGCGATGCAATAATCAAACCCTTTCGAATCTTTTCCTACGCATAGTTTTCTAGGCATTTAGAACTGACACATGAATCTGATTGAGTGAAGATTGAATGATTGACTAAACGTTCCAGTCATGAGTGAATATTTTAAATTCAGCAGGAAATAATGATTTTTTGTTAGTGTCAAACGTTTTGTACTAAGTCTGAAATATGACATAGACATGTTTTCTTAAAAAACTTTTCAACATAAGGGAATTTTATTAATGCTAACCTTTAAAAGCCTTGAATTTGAATCTCAAACCACTCAATTAGTTTCATGTGTATGTTAGCTCCAAAAATATACAAATGATATTACAAAAGTATTTAGCCCCGCATAGCATGTACACTCTACTAAAATGTTTAAATGTGATTTGAATGTTTCGAAAGATTTATGTAGGTACCTGTTATTAATAAACTTCGAATTGTTTCCTACCAGGCCTTTTTTTCTTTATTAAAAATATTCAAAATGCATTCAGTCAAATTAGAAATCCACATTATTATTTCCATAAAATTCTGTTCACTTCCATAAAGGCAAAATTCGAAAATATTCCAACAATTCATACCTTTTAAACGCGTTTGAAGAATCCTCGTGTTTTTGTTTCATTCCGACGGTTGCTAATTACGATAAAAATGCTAGTTTTTCAATGGTTTAACATAGCATAACATCGCAAGATCAAAAGATTTTTTTTAACACAAATCTTCCCTACGCATATCTTTTCCATTAAAACGCCACTTGATTGCCAAATAATGTTCTTAAGTTTTTATTCAACCATTCGGAATAAATTCGACTTTTATATCAAACTATCATAACATGTCAACCACGTCCACGTCTGAGTTTTCTCTATAATAGTCACAATTTATCTTGGCGTATGTCAATGTTTCCTGCTTCTTCTCGATAGTCTGGGTCTATTACCAGTTTATTCCAAAAAAACCTATGCCAAGCACTTTTTTAGCTTATATTTATAGTGAATTCATCTATTTTCAACTTTTTGCCTGATAGAATAATTCATATTAAATTCAAATAAACATCCATACATTCAAACTTTATCGCTGTCTGTGTCAACAGAAAATGGCTCAGTCTAGTTTCGTAGGATGTCGTTACGAATATTCGCCCTTCCAAAGGTTAAGCTCGTAAGAGCTCTCATTAACGTCGATTGTCGGGCAAATTGGTGGATTCACACACGTAGGGCTCGCTCGCTCCGAAGCATTCAAATCACAATTGGACTCAGTTGGTTGCTCTTGAAATCTCTCTTGTCTTTCTATCCATCTTTCCGTCAACTTCAGCACCTTTCTCAACAATCCCACCATAAAGAAAACCCTTAACGTAAGTAGAAGTTATAGTAGCATGTAAGGAAAACCATACTGAAACAACAAGCAAAATCAAACAACCAAACATTGCACCCTCATTGCAGAACAAAAATGCACAAAAATGTAATAGAATCAATCTGTCTATATAACCACAGGTTAACGAAAATGTACGTAGTTTGTAGAGCTATTCTATGGATCCTTTAACTACCAAAAGAAAAAGAAAACAAGTTGTACTACGAATTTACACTCACCTTATCCCAATATTTAGTCCAATCTATATACACTCTTACCTTCCGACTTTAACTAACAAATTCTTTCCTTAACTTGCTCCATAGTGTATAGAACGACTCGACAATGTTATATTAAATTGCAAAGAGGAATCAAATAAACTAAATAGTTAATTCTACAAAACAGTAACTAAATATATATTAAATTGAAGTAGTAAAATCGGTAAGAAAATATTTGTATAGCCAACTTTGCGGTGTTCAATATACAAACAATGTACTTGTTAAACTATAAAATACAAAATAAAGAAACAACAACTTATAATCCTAGCATACACAAGAAAATGAATATCAAAATCGCAACATAATAAGCAAGCAAAACGTCAAACCATGCTCAATCAAAGTGATTTTTCTTTGGTCAATTGAATGATAAAATTTCAGATTACAATATAAACCAATTATATCCTTGCACCTAACGGCGAACGAATGCAATAATGCACCGCAGCGAATGAATTTGCAAATTTTTGAACATCCCTGTCGTAGCGAGAAAATAGAACACGTGTCCTCAATTACCCTCATAGATAGGTTTTCGAAAAGTATGCGTCTGAAAATCAGGAATGGAACAACACAATACAAGTTAAGCCGAAGTTAGGAACAGGGCACAGGCCACTCAAGACAAAAAGATTGAGATGGCCAAAGCTACGCTTACACACTAGCTTGAAGACAGAAGTATTTTATTAAAGCCAAGAGGTATATTTCTTACGATAATAAGCTAAAAAACAACAGATAAAAAGATCTAGTCTAACAAAAGTAGCATAAAGATTGTGAGAGCTGATCATTCATTACAAGGGATACTGAGAAGCAAATGCAAGAATATATTATTAAATAATTTCAGATAAAATAATAACATTTAAAAGACTAATTGAAATTAACAATGTTACATTGACGATAGAGAGATGAATTATATTTAAATATAATGCGGAAGAACAAAATGTACCTATATAGTAGCATATATATTATGAATTAAAAAGGTGACTAAAGAAACTGGAGAATGAGTATATTGAATCAATTCCTGGTAGTCGTATGATGACTTTCCATTCTGAAGCCTCGAAGGAAAATTCCCTAGCAGCTGAACTTCTATTGAAGTAATTGCACCTACAGAACAAAAAACAAAGCTGAATATCGCATCATGGCCTTCTTGAGGTTGCTGAATAAAATCAAAAGCTGTATGATATATACGTAAACTCATTTCTTGGGAGCTGTCGCATAAATCTAAGCAGAAAGCCAAGACAAATTTTATACGCCACTAGCTGATCCCGTACGAACTCCGTTTCGCTTTTTATTTTTATTTTTGACGAGAAGTTGAGAAGTTAGTGTTTATATGGCAATTGAGATGCAATTTTTTCGACTATACATATTGTATTATGTGTATAGCACCAAACCGAATAGCGACAGTAGGACTAGCGACGCTTTTTTACTAGCGAGATTTCTGTCACTCGCAGGTTTGTTTTTCTTTTTTCAGTCCAGTAGGCGATTTTGCTGTGGTACTCGAACATTGTTTATGTTATTTACTGTATATTTTCCATAGACCATGCATGCTCTAGGTCTCCTAAGAAACTTGCGGTGCGCCGTTATTATTTTCAACGTCGCGACGTATGCGACGTGTCGCTAGTAGGCAAAGCTGCTTTGATTATTAGCGCTCATATTTTGGATTTTTTCTGCATGCATAATATAAAATACTAAACAGCATCGTACCTAGAAAACACGAAAGTTCTATCAGAAGTTCAACGCATCCCGCAAAGGCTCCATGTCGCAAGCCCAAATGTGCCGCGATAAAGACAGAGAAATCCTGACAGACAATCGTGAAGTGAATGAAAGGTGGAAGCAGCCTTTCGATGAACACTTGAACGGCACACATGCAGGAGGTGGTTAAGGCTGGCCGCATGGTTGGTCCGCACTTCTCAAATCAGACAGTGCGCTGTGTAAATCACACCGTTATCTTCTACGATTTATAGAGCACCACACTTTCTTCCGAAATGCTCTACACTCGTTTCCGAGTAGAACCGAAGCCGAGTGCCGAGCAAAACCGGTGCTCCAATAGCAACGCTACGGTGTGAGAAGGAGAAATCCCGAAACACACAACTGAAGTGCAATTTTTTCCTTCTCTTCCTACCACAGTAGGCAAACAAACAGCACGCAACGATATTGCTTCTTCTTCTTCCCTTTCTTGTTGGGAACGAATCAAACCTACTGAGTTGCTTTAGCGCTGCTCCCCTACACTTAATGTGATGATTTTTTTCTCTTGCTCTCACCCTGGCGAAGCCTTCTCTGCTCCTAGATTGGGTGTGCGCCTAGCGTCTTAACAGAGCAGGGTAAGTGTTTCAGAACGAAAAGTTCACTGAGTTGCACTTTTCAAGCCGCTCGGGGAGGAATGGACAACCATGGCTGGCCGAATACGTTGGGCAGGACATGTTGAAAGAATGCCGGACGACTGTCCTGTAAAACAGGTGTTCGCTGCCTATCCGGTAGGAACGAGACGAGCAGGGGTGCAACGAGCGAGGTGGTTAGACCAAGTGGAGCGTTATCTGGCGTATGTGGGTCACTCGAATAATTCGAGTGTGCGCAGGTCCTCCTCGTGCAATATCCACGCCTCGTGCCCTTAGAAAACAACCGGTCTAATGAGCGTCGTTTACAGTTTACCCTTTGTTCAGGGTCTAAGTCTTCTCGACCGCAGTTGCTTCTGGAGTCCATATTAGGCACGATTTTCGCTGATCATGGCTTCCCACGCTTCTGTTTGCTTGTGGCGTTAGGTGACGGAGTAGGATTCGGGACAACACTTTGTAGGAGACATTGAGCACATTGACCGCTCGGTAGTTCTCACAATCCAATTTATCGCCCTTCTTGTAGATGGGGCATATTACTCCCTCCTTCCAATCCTCCGGTAGCTGTTCTATGTCCCACATCCGGACCATCAACCGGTGTAGGCAATCGACCAACTTGTCCGGGCCCATTTTGATGAGTTCAGCTGCGATACCATCCTTCCCAGCCGACTTACTTCTATTCAGCTGGCGAATGGTATCCTTAACTTCACTCATCGCTGGGAGCGGCTCCTCTACGCCGTTGATGTAGCCCCCACCGTCTTGGTCTTCTGCATGTGTGCCGTTCCGGTGTTCATCGAAGTGCTGCTTCCAACTTTTGATCACCTCACGATTGTCCGTTAGGATGCCTCCGTCCTTATCCCGACACATTTCGGCTTGCGGGATGCGCTGGGCTCCTAATAGAACTTTTGTGTTCCCTGGAAACGATACAGCGGCTCCTCCTCCTCCTTTTTCACCTGGGAAATTCGGACTCGCTGCCTCTCCCGCTGTCGGTGAATTTCTACGTTTCAGCGAGTGCTTCTTTGCACTACAATTCACCCGATTGTGTATTCACAGTACATAATCCATCTGGCCTGCTGTGTTTAGGAATGTGTGATCAAAAGTCTAGCATGCTTCCTATACGAGTAGTCTGTGGAAGGCAAAGGCGTACCACAACACTTTCATACTTTCCAATACAAAATGCCCTTGACTTACAATTTTCAACACCTATCCAACGAAGCTCATCTGATGCTTGCCTATCCGCCTGTTCTTCATTCCTTTAGAAATTCTTCTACCTGTCATTTCATCTCGCCGCACTTGTCACTTAAATTGATAAATTTATCGGCGATAAAAACTTATCATCGACCGAAAAAACTTTCAATATGAACCCGTAGTTAAACGTACGAATTTTTTTTCGAAATGATAACAAAGGCAACATAAGTTTATCAGACTTACATTCCCAATCAATATTTTCCTCAGTTTATTGTTCTATTTGTCATTATTTTCTCCTCTGCATCAACAACTCCCAAAGCGAAAAAAAAATTGGATGAAATTCTACAACAATTATCTTAATATCTGTGAAGAAAGAAATAGAAAGGGTAAAGTTTCAACCGAGAAATCTACGAAAGTTTATAAAAATCTTTAAAGCCGTTTTTCTGGGTTCGTTGTTTTTGCATATGGGACAGCCTTGCCAGCAGCGGCAGTGAATTTATATTCTCGGGTTGTAATTTGCCAATTTTTTGATCAGGAAATTTCCATGCATATGAAATATTCATTCCACTTATTGCAATATTTATTTGTTCCCAAACAATAGTGGTCTCTATAGATGAAGGTAGTTTCGAACCTGTAATGGATGTTGTGATACTAATTTATGTACCTTCTTGAATAAAAGTAAAAAAAAACACATTTTATAAGAAAAAATTGTTGTATTTTACGTTTTTCATAGCTTCAAAAAGAGATATGCTCATCATTCTAATGTTAAAAAAATGTATAGCTTGTGAAAGAGTGGTACTTTTTTGATAAATTTCCATGCAAAATATACAATGCAAAGAGAGACTCTAAAAACTGAGAAAAAACTTCATTCAATCGAGGCTGGATGCTTTTTTCAACACAATTTTAATATCCATTGGAGGGAAGTTTTGCAGCAGCTTGACATTACAAGCAAAGTCATTGTCTAAAATTTGATCCCGAAGTAATCTGCAAAAAGATATATGCTTGAGTAACGAATGAGTTTTTTTTTGGTCTTAGATAATCTTACACTATCATCGCGCAGCAGACTTTTACCAGAAAATCGTAACGGTTTTCATCGGCAAAAACCGAATCCCAAATTCGTAGAACGTCGGGCAGTGGAAATTCTTGCGACAGTAACAGTGTTAGCCAACGGAAACTATAGTATTGCGGATAAAGCTCCTGATCCTTTAACCGGTTCCACACTTCGCAGTCTTTATCCTTCAACATGTTGGACAACTTGGCCATCATCCCTTTGATACCGCCTTCCGATTCGTCCAAAGTTTTGATGAAAAAGTCTCTTATTTCTCCCATGAGAGCCGTAAAACAGAAGAAACAATCAGCTTCCGCGTATTGTCTGTATTCGAGGTTTGGATCTGAAGCCATAACGTAGTAGATGGGCCCGATTATTTCATTCATACCCTGTACATAACCTTGACCTGGATTGAGCTTTGCATACAGAAAAAGAATTCTTTCAACAACTTCCCAGTGTGCTTCACGGCCTTCGTCCATAGCTTCGTAGCTCTCTGTTGCACGTTTCGTGATCAAGTTTATCTACCGGCCGAAAAATTGATTAGTTGGATAATTATTTCGCACGAGATACTATTTTAAAAAACGATTTAAACTTACTTGCTATAATTAATCATGTTTTGTTAATGAAAAATAAAACACGTGTTAGAATAATGTTAGCTGGTATATTGAAACTTTTGTTAAATGTACTAACCTTAGTGACGCCCAGGCCTTTTCGCTCTACATTTGCAGAGCTGAGTGTACTTGGAGCGACCCTTACATGAAGCTTTCGTTCTCGATTATAGTTAACGACAGATTCGCAAGGAAATTCCGTGGCCTTTAGAGTGAGAATAGTATGTAAGATATGATGGTTTTAACCCCGATTAATATAGCAATAACATGAATGAATTGATGATGACTTAGCATAATTTCAATTCATGATATTATAATGCACACCAAGGTTTAATTTGGTTCCTTCGAACTTTCTTGACCTTTTATTTAAGACGATGAATAAATAAAAAATAAGTTGATGATTTTTAATCGATTTTTAAAAAAGTTATCGACAGATAAAACAGAAACTCAGCGGATGGTTTTGTGCAAAAACAAAAGATAAAATATCGAACAAATTACACATTACCTGTTGAAAAAATGAAATATCCGGACACAGTCGCCTAACGTCCTTGTCGATCTGGAGCAGTACTTCGTTGTCTTTGAAAAATGTGTTCCAGTTACTTTCGGGTCCGTCACTAAGCGGATGATCCACACAACTTTCTCCATTCTGTTCACCAGGTGGAATGACCATTTCTTCTGCAAAGGGAACATAATTTGCCCATCGTGTACACCAGGAGATGCTGTTTTTGCAATAATTATTGTACTAACCTATAAACTGTTTGTACAGTTCACGTTTTTTAGCTAACGTACTAGACCAAGTGTTCCGTTTGGGTCCTAGATAACCTAACAAGAGCTTCCAGCAAAGCGATCGGAGACCGCTGCAATCCGGAATTCCTGTAATGAAAGGTTTAAAATGAGATCATTTAATCAAATAATTAATAGATATCGTGTTTTTTTTTAAATGAAATACACCAAAATTTTAGAATTAATCGGTATAAATCAAAATGAATTGTCTTCCAGAATCTAAATTTGACTATGAAAAAGGGGCGTTGATTTACTGGATGCAAGACAGGGTAACATGAATTAATCGAACAACAAACTGTTTTATAAATTGTCAATCAATTCAGATGAACACCGAGTATTGTAATTTACTTTTACCAAGAGATTTTTATAACAGCAGTCATCAATAAAATAACAGCAATTTGTGTTATAAATACGAACCATAAAAGCAAAAATCTCGGAGAGCTTTCATATCAATTTCATCTTGTTGAATGATGTCCTCCAGGCCAGCAACTCTACAACAAGAAAAAATACCGACTTTAATTGATCGATAAATTTGTTTGATTATTAATTGATTTACCTTATCTTGTAAAGAGACATTTTGTGAGACGAACATAAAGCTGGAATGTTTGACGAAATCTATATTTTCCTACAGTATTCACTCAAATTTCCTTTTGAGAAGCTAAATCAATAAAGCTTCATAGTCAAGATTTTTGCATAACGATTCTGAAATGTTTACAAAAGTATATTCTTTTATAAATCAAGTAATAACAACCAATTATAATCCGATTTGGCAATCAGCTGCTTCACTACTATAATAAACTTTCACGATACAAGGGATACAAAACACAAGTGTTGATCGTGTTGAGTTGTTTTGGTTCATCTGATTGTTCATTTTGAGAAAATATATTACTCACACTACTGCATGCCTGAATCTCCCGAATCGAATGGATCTTCTTTTCCTTTTTCTTGGCTGGAAATTGGTACGCAATTACATCACTCTAAGCGGCTACAACCCAAAACCAAGTTGTAATGCCGCAAAATCGGATGAAACTGGCTCCCGACGAAAATGAGTTTAAGGGGGTTTTCCCAAACTTGAGAATGAAGTCCTATTCTCACACCCCAAAATCGAGAATGCCGTTTGAACGGAAAACGATGTATATTTTAACTAGACAAACATACAAAAAGAGTAATAAATGTCTTCAATGCAAAAAATGTTTTTCGTTTAAAACATATGTTTATTGAAATATTAATTTTAGCTTTTCTTGTAAATATTTTCCGAAACATATTCTCTTCAACTTTTTTTAAGAAGATGGTTTTAATTTCTTGGCCGAGGATTCGGATGCATTTCCGGAACTTTCACTCCTTAGAACTGTTGCGCATCTTCCGGATTCATATTCTCGTTTCTCTACGAGACAGCTGGTAGAACATTCAGTTACGAATAGTCAACCCGGTTCTGGAAAAATGCCACCGTATGAAACCGGACGATTCTTCTCTTGAGCTGTTCTAGATACGGTTTTAAAAAGGAGATAGATGCCCGGTGGAAGAGTGATTTCATCGTTTAGTAAAACATCGAGTAGTTCCGCTCGGGTTTTCACAATTTTGATTCCCTCTAGCTGCAGTAATTCAGCATCACAAACCTAAAAATAGAATTCACATTGAAATTTATAAAGAATATTGTAAGCCAAGCAGTTCTTTACTTGTTCTAATGTGGTTTCGGTCGGCGAGTTCTTCATAATTCGTTGGTTGTGTATGAGTATGACCGTTTTTTAAAAAAATCATCAACTTGGTACTCAAATTGGAAATCTTCTAATGTTGTAGAGGCAGAGTTTATTCGATTATGATCTGAAAATACATCATATAACGTAAACTAACTGAATTAATTATACAAATTAAAATTTACGTACCTATTTCAATCGCAGTTTTTTTTTCTTTTTTTCTCCAGGGAGACTCAGATCAAACAGCAACCGATAAAAACAGCCAACAAAAAATATAACGTTTTTTGGGGTGTCGAGTTCAAGCTGTGAACTTTCGTTTTGGACTTTCTTCACCACACCAAAATCAAGAAAGCAAACTGAACTTTGTTTTGGTGCGTTGGCGTTCTTAATTTTGGGTTGTTTATGTTCTGAGTGATCCTCGTTAACTCATTCTTCTGCCTAAGCAAACAGTTTAAAAATAATTGTTATAATCAATTTGGTTTAAATCAAACCGTTTGAACAACATCTGTCGCTAGCTTTTCGGAGCACACTTTAGGCAAGTGAACGGACACTATCAAAACATCATTCATCCCATTCATCAGATGAATGTTCATTTCCAGAACTTTTAATACCGACCACCAGAGCAATATAAAACACGATTCGAACTGACGGTTGAGAAAAACTTGCTGCTTTCAATATCACAGAAAGATTTTTTTACTTATTTTTATCAAAACAAGTAAGGTACACCGGGGTAAGTGTGGACGCGGGGTAAGTGTGGACGATGGCTATAAAAACAATACTGTGCACTATTTTTTCAAACTTTTGATGCAGAATGTTCAATTTACTTGTAATCTATCCAATAACTGTGAAAAAGATACGATTCAGACAATAACGGTTGTTTACAGGGACTTTTTCGGAATTTTCTATTTTCAACTACGATGTCGAGTTGATGTGCATCTTTTTCAATTGCAAATTTCTCGTAAATTAGCTGGCTCTCGATGAAAAACTCTACATTGAAACAATCCTTACATTCCAAACAACCAGTTAGGAAAAGAAACGGCGATTAAAAATTAAGAAAAAAGAGTTTATTTACAAAAAACTAAAATTTTGTCTCCAACCCCTACCTGGGGTAAGTGTGGACGGCTTTAAAAAGACTTGATGTTTACACATTTTTTCAATTTTCTGTCCTTCATCCTTTATGAGTTGTATTATTTAGCTATATTAAGCATTCGGATCATGAAAATTTGAGCAAAGTACTTATTTGTTCTGTGTTTTTGATGGAATCGGATCTCGTGTGTTGTAACATAAATTACACACTATAATTATAGTATCATGAACTTTTTTCAAAATTTTGGACAGTTCGAGCAATAAAGTAACGTATTCAACGAAGAAAACACAAATTTTTTGAAAATTTCCTGAGAAATCAAAGGGAAAATCTACCGTCCACACTTACCCCATAAAGCGGGGTAAGTGAGGACACCAGCCATCCATAACGATTTGCGTGATAACTTTTTTCGCTTTGCTTCTATCGAGCTCATCTCTTCAGCTTTTGTAAAAAACATGTTCTGCATCACATTGATCGTCAATTTATCAAAATTGCTCCACTGCTGATTTTTTTATGATTTTTTAAAGTTGAACTATACGAAAACCCGTCCTTACTTACCCCGGTGTACCTTATTTCGTATTTTTCATTTAACCTTCGTTTAGTTAAAATATTTCATACTAATTATCATTCGAGTAAGACGCAAAATAGACATAAGTAGGTGTCTACTATATTTCGAATATAAATTAACAAAAAAAAGTTTAAAATTACGGATTGAGACTTCAGATTCACATCATATATGAGATTCTGACTTAAGATTTAAAGAAATAGATTTCGAATTCTGTAAGGGCGTGAAACACCCTACAACAAAACCGCTGGGCTCACTGCTGGCAGTCTATTGTCAGCTGATCGACGCGCCAACCAGCGGGATGTAAACACTAATTAATGTGCTTTTATTATTGTTGTCCAAGCGAGTCGCACGTCCCATTTTTAGTCCGTCAATAAAAGTCCATTTTTAGTATGTAAATCTCGCGTCTTTTTATTTCGTGTATCCGCATTTCCCGGTACATAACAGTGGCGACGAGTCGGTCGTGTAATTTACGCGAAATTCGTAAAATTATCGCGAAATTACTTCCCCCACGCGGAAACGACGTCGGTGTGAAATGAATACGAGTGATTCTAACCACACTCCCGATCCAACGGTTGGATCAAATGGGTCCCTCAACGGTCTCCCTAGTGGACAGCAGTTCCACCCGGCTGGCATGCAGCAAAGTTTTATTCGCCCCACACAGTTCGGTCAACAGCCACCGACGGGACTTCTTCTACAGTTTCCCGGGCAACAGCAACAGCAGCAGCAGTCGGTGCAATCATCATCATCACACCACCTCTCAGCATCCGATGCAATTCTCACCCAGCTCCTACAACAGCAACAAGCATTTGCCACACAAATGCTCAACCAGCAGCAGGAATTTATGCGACAGCAGCAGGAAATGTTCCTCCGTGCGATGTCATCGCTCAGCGTACAGGTGCCGTCCAATCCTGAAGTGATTCTTGATTCGCTGTCAAATCACATCAAGGAATTCAGGTACGATCCGGACAACAACATCACTTTTGCTGCTTGGTACGCGAGATATAACGATCTGTTCGAGCAAGATGCTTCCCGTCTCGACAACGAAGCAAAAGTCCGTTTGCTTCTCAGGAAGCTGGGTGCTGCTGAACACGAACGGTACGTGAATTTTATTCTCCCCAAACTGCCGAAAGATCACCCATTCGACGAAACCGTGCGAAAATTGGGAATCTTGTTTGGTGCGGCTGAATCACTGATCAGCAAACGATATCGATGCCTGCAGACAACAAAATTACCCTCCGAAGATTATGTCACGTTTTCGTGCAGGGTAAACAAAAACAGTGTCGATTTCGAGCTAAGCAAATTGACCGAGGAGCAATTTAAGTGCTTGCTGTTTGTTTGCGGGTTGAAGTCGGAGTGCGATGCTGATGTACGTACCAGACTGCTAGCAAAAATCGAAGACCGGGACGACGTTACCCTGGAGCAGCTTTCGGAAGACTGCCAGCGGCTGATGTGCCTCAAACGGGATACAGCCATGATCGAGGGAACCACCGGACCAGCAGTGCAGTTCGTGAAGCAGAGTAGGCAGCAATTTTCTAAAAACTCTCCGAACAAAGTGCAGAATCATAGTGCGAACAAAAACATTCCCCCAACCCCTTGTTGGAAGTGCGGCGCAATGCACTACACTCGTGTGTGCCCCTACAAGGACCACAAGTGTAGTGATTTTGGCCAAAATGGACACCGTGAAGGTTATTGTGTAACCGAAAAGAAAAGTGAGAAGCCCTATTGCAAGAACCAAAACAAAACTTTTCGGGCACAATCTGTGAAAATTCTATCAGTGCAACAAAAACGAAAATTCGTGCATGCAACAATCAACAGTGCTGAAGTGCAGCTCCAGTTGGACACTGGATCCGACATCAGTGTTGTGTCGAAGCGTGTGTGGGAGAAAATTGGGAAGCCTTCCACCACCCCAGCACTAGGCAAAGCATCCACTGCTTCTGGTGCCCCCCTTCAGCTGCTTTTCAAGTTCGCGTGTGACGTCAACGTCAATGGCCAGCAGCGCCGTGGCACATTCTACGTGGTCGACAAATCGCTCAACGTGCTTGGGATCGATTTGATCGACGCGTTTGGACTCTGGTCGGTGCCGATTTCATCTTTTTGTGACCAGATCACCAAACCGTTCACATCTTTGAAGCAGCATGAACCAGCACTTTATCACAGCACTTTTCCACCCACAATCTAACGGTTTGGCCGAACGATGTGTGGACACGTTAGCGAGCCATTCGGGAATTACAAGAGGGGAGAAGTTCGGTACCAATGATACCTCCAGCGACACCGAACAATCTTGGTCAAGATCCAGGGCAGTCTCCAAATTTTCCACCGATGTCCCGTTGCTCTTTACATCTCCTTCTCCTCACCACCAAGCTCTGCTGATATGGTAGGGTTCCAGTCAGCCACCGATCAAACAGCTGTCCAGGTGCCTCGTCGTTCTTCTTGGACCAGAAGACCGCCGATTCGGATTAACCCGCACCAGCTGTATTAAGGGAGGAGATGTAAGGGCGTGAAACACCCTACAACAAAACCGCTGGGCTCACTGCTGGCAGTCTATTGTCAGCTGATCGACGCGCCAACCAGCGGGATGTAAACACTAATTAATGTGCTTTTATTATTGTTGTCCAAGCGAGTCGCACGTCCCATTTTTAGTCCGTCAATAAAAGTCCATTTTTAGTATGTAAATCTCGCGTCTTTTTATTTCGTGTATCCGCATTTCCCGGTACATAACAAATTCAGTTTTCATAAAAGAATTGAGATTTCGATTTAATATTCCATTTGTCGCTTAGATTTCAGATTAAAACAAAATAAACAGGCCCATTATTAAAATTACAGATTCTTGATTCAAATTCAGAATTTGATTATAGTATTCAAATTTCAAATTTCCGGTTCAAATTGAAGATTGAGATTTCAGACTGAAATTTTGGATTTAGATTTCAGTCTTCTTATTTCAAAATCAAGAATCTAAAGATTCCAAAAATTTTAATTCAGATTTCCGATTTAAATTTCATATTTCAGATACATTATTCAAATATCAGATTTAGGTTCGAAATTTTAGATTGAAATTCAGACTTCAGATTCAGAGTCAGATTTTAAATTAAGATAACAGATTCAGATTTCATATTCAGATTTCAGACTTTGATTTTGGAATCGGATTCAGATCAGATTAACTTAGATTTTTAAGATTCCCTTCTAGAATTTCAGATTCAGATTTGAACATTCTTCTTTTATTTTTTCTGGATTAAGATTCTAGCTCTGAATTTCTAATTCAGTTTCAGATGTCGACATTTCGATTGGATTTTGTTGCAATATGAATAATGTATCTGAAAATTTCTGAATAGCTTTTATTCAAGCAAATCTCAATATCAACCAAAATTTTGTCGTCTAATGTACTTAACGCAGGAATGAATGAAGTTCTTGAATTCCGTTATGCAATGCTCGAAACATGTTGTTGGTTTTTATTTGTGTGTGCAGAAAACCGCCTATAACATCTATCACCTAATCCGTTTGTTGTTTAATCTTCTCTCACCGAAGAAGATCCATTGAGGAGCTTCGACGACGTGCTCTAGTTGTTCACACTGCTGCTTGCTAAAAATAATCCGTCGATTTTGTCCACGAAACTCTGTTTTTAATAGACGTGCACCATGACCGTCGAGAATCCAACATTTCTTGTGCTGCACCATCGGATCTGTTTTTGTAGTGTTATTTATTTTAATGTGTTCCTATTTATAACACAAGTTGTTGGAAGATCACGACGATGCTTGAATGTTTGAAAAAATTGCTTTCAGTTTGGGAGTAGTTGTTCACTTTTGGTTTTTTTTTTGTTGGGAAACTTTGTACAAACTAAAAATGCAGTAAAATAAATGTTTAAGACTTTTCGATAGTAATTTCACCCAAAAAAATGACCTTGAGCGCAAATCTTTCAAAATTCATAAATGTATACAAAAAGTGTCTACGTATCCAACCTCAGAATGGAACTTAAATTTTTAAGATACAGAATCATGAATCTGGAATTAGATGATACTGAAAGTATAGAAATATAAATGTTTAGAGAATCTCTCAATTAAATTCGCTTTTCAATTATGAGAGCGTTTTCTCTGATATTTGTAAATTATCTTAAAAGTTTTCTTTGATTATGATAATTTGAGAATGGTCATTTAAAGTATGATATGCTGAATTTAGGGCTTTTTTCTTAAGAAGAAGATAATGGAAAAAAGTACATCAGAATCAAAGTTTGAAATTTGGGCTTAATCAGATGGAAAAGTTTGAATTCGAATTTTAAATCTTAGATTCAAATTGGAATAAAAATTCAAAAACGGAACTCAGTTTTGACGATTGATCTTTTTTAGTCAATTACAGTTACCTTTTTTTAAAAAACTAAAAGCGGTGTAGCGCATTGGTGGCCAAACCATGGCCCGCGAATCTTTTTTTGAAAATATCAAATTTTTCTGGGCTAATATTATTTGGAAAAAAATGTACCTTAAGCTACATCAACTTAATTCGCAATAAATATCGGAGAAATCTACATGATTTGATATAATGTAATTACATATACAAAAAGGTTACCGTCACTGAATGAAGGAAATTATACACCTTCTTTGTAGTTACCGACACATTCTTGCAGTCTATTAAAATTTCTTGAAATTTTAGAATTAATTTCTTTCAAAGCGTTGAGATTCTGAAAAAAAATATTCAAGCAAAATCTCATCCTTCATAAAATAAAGAATAATACCTATATAGATTTTAAATCTGTTTTTATTTTAAACGTAGGTTCATTAGAATCAATTTTCAAAAAAATTCACAAAATTCCACATGCGATATCACCAATATTGAAGATGATAGGTAAAATCTTACAATTGATTTGATTTCAGGGCACCACAATCTTTCAAAAAAGCCAAAATAATCACCAAAATTTCTATTCTCTTGTTTAATTAATCTTTCAAATGACGAGCGCTGTTTTTTTTTATTTTTTTTTTAAATATCAAAATGGTAAACTTGACTCAAATCGACTGAATGCCTACTGTCATAATTATTTGACATTTACGGGATACAGAAAAAAGGTTTCAAATCGCTTGAAAAGAATGTAAGACATTTGATATATAATTAAAGAAATTTGTACTTTACTGTAGCGTAATTCGTTTGTTAGTTCATAAGCTATATCTCAACAAGTTCTTGACTAACTATTATTCAATAAAAAAAACTAATATCAAAATGCATGAAACTAAGATGAATCTGTACTTGAGGTAACCCAGGCATATGCAAAAGTTGTTAATTTTTCCAGAGGACTGAACCAGCTGTCAAATCGCATACAAACGCACCGTACCAAATTTTTGGTACCAGAACGTCAGTGTGGTTCCCGAAATTAAACACTTCACCCCATAACAGACTCGAAATAGGGTAACATTTTGGTTACCAAACGCACCTGTTGTTGTCATACTGCAGATTTAGAATCAATTTTAACAAGGATTATGCTGAAAACTCTGCATTTAGTGCCCAACCATAATTTATTAATGCTACCAAAGATCCCTTTGATTGACATTCCCGAGCTGCAGATATCATTTTAAGGATTATTAAAAAATTGCCTCTGGTTGAAATTTTTGCAATGAGGACGCCATGTTGCCTCTATACGTGTTTCACTCGTTTCATTTTTCTTCTTCCTGCGGGTTTCTTGACTGAAAACTTGGTACGGGAATTTTTGTTTTCTTCAGCCCCTTGAATTTTTCATTGCGTATTCACAAACCTGTTTTTTTGTTTTTCTTCAAAATAAAAAAAAAAGTTGTGTGACCCGCGAGTGAATCTCATTTCAAAAATTTGGCCCGCCTGTTGGAAATGTTGGCCACTCATGGTGTAGAGTGTATAAATCAACGCAGATTTCAATAATAATCGAGAAACTAACATTAATTTTGCCTTATTCATACTCATACTTATGTTTTTAAAGGGAGCATTCCAGATTGCCTGGTTTTATTCCTAACAATTCTATGTTGAAAAATTCAGAATTAGAAGCCCAGATATTGCCAAAAAATTGTGCTAGTTTGTCCAGCCAAAAATATATGCGAGAAAAAATCTGCAATGTTTACTCTAAGGGCGGGGCCATTAACTTATATTAGGGTGAAACTATTCAAATTATTTTTTCAAGGGAGCCGATTACCTGTTTTATTAATTTTGTGATAATCAATTAATTAATTATATTGCAGGGAAGATTTCAAGATCAATCGTTTTATACAATTTACTTAGTAAAATTGTTGTTTTTTTATGATTTCTTTTTTAAAGTTTTCAGTATTGTCTAAAAAGTGAAGTTTCCATCAACGAATTCCAAAATAAATATTCCAACAATATGTAGAATCTCAAATTGAAGATATTTTAGCATACCCTGTCGATCGGGACCTTTTTTTCCCATTCGGCAGTAAACAACACAAATTGAGAACCATAGCAACATACTTTACTACACGGAGATAAGCTGAAGTAGGCTGAAATTCCTATGTTAAAAATAAAACATAAACAAAATTTTCTGCGTGGTCATAGAAATGCAAGCTCCGACACGACTTTTTGTAGTTAAGACGCGAACCTACGGTTGATGAAAAGAATATTCAGAGTTGCCTCAATTCCTTAATGCCTGAAATTTCCTTCTAGTAAGAACTTTCTACAGGAGGTGGTGCTGATGTACATATCTATGCTGAAGTATATGAAACATGCTGAGAGTTACCAATGTTGATTATAATATGTTTTGTTTTAGTAAAATTACCATAACTTCTTCAATTTTCAACCGATTTTGATAAATAACCACTTGAAATCTTTGTTTTAAATTGACATTTACGGTCCATAGAGTCGAGTCTAAAACTGTCGATAAAACAAAGTTTACTGATGATCATACGCAAAAATGAAGTTTAGATGATCGATTGCCCCGAACCATTAATAAATACAAAAACAGATTTCAAATTAATGTTATGCAATTCGAGATATTTGAATATAAGTATAGTTTTTTGTATTTTTCCTACATTTCATAGCATAACTCAAAAACTGTTCTACTTAGATTTTTTTAAATTTCATTTTCAGATTCAACGCCCGATTTTACATTAAAAACTTGGGTCAGTCGATGAAGTTCAAGATTTAAAAAAAATTGTAAACCTATTGTATGCCTATCAAAATAAGAAGAAATAATAATATTTTATAAAAATCTGAAACAAATGTTTTTTGGATAATATATAAATTGCTCATTTTGATATGCTCTCCTTATCGGGGATATACACCCACTACTAACTGGTAACTAAACAATATAAAACAAAAATAAAAAAACATATATGCATACATACGTACATATCAACTTTAATCGACCTTGAATCGTCCAAGAATCAAGAAGTGGGGTAAAGATTCAAGAGGTTGATCTGCTCAAGGACTCGACATATTTCAAAGTTAGAATGCAAACGAACATGAAATTTATTCTCTCGCTCTCTTTCTCTTCAAAGATTAAAAAACGGAATGCTTAGTCCTGAAAACTTAAACATTTTCTCTACCCATCTCGTAAAATGCTGGGTTTAAATGCTCACCTAAATAATGATTTTCATTAAACTAAACTCTCGTTCAACATTTTTCGAGATCCTGCTAAACAGTACACATCCCATAAGCGTTAGCCGCTTTTCGAAAAAGAAAAGCTGCGCGCGTCTTTTCACACTTGTAAACCGGATGAGAGGTCCTCGCGCAAAAAGAAAATAACCCACCCCCTTCTCGTCAAGCAGAACCGTTTTGAGTGATCTCGTACCGAATGGTGAGCATGGTTGTTGAGAATCTACTAGCGAACGATATTCGAGCCCCAAAATGCTACTAACTGTATAGCAATCTGAGCTCGGTCCAAGCCATTCAAAGATACGGATATAATTTACTCTGTTTCTTCGGGCGCTGAGATTTGCACACAAAATCGCCGTTTTCGCGCTCAGATAGACGGATTTTTTCCCCGCTTGATTTCTTAGCGCCTATCCTTGTTTTTATTTCGTTACGCTTCCATCCATCAACCCACGTGTCTCCGGAGAAGGTTTGCGTTTAGTCGCATACGAATCGGCGCTTCACAAATCTTCACGCACGCGGGGCCTTCAGTTGCGGCTGTGTCGTATCTGAGCAGGTCGTTCGAAATCACGCACGTATCAGTATAAGACGGTCGGTCGTGACACAGTTCCCGGAGTGCAACGCATCGCTTACTGGGAATGATCCTGAACAGGTGTCCTGGTCCAGTGATGGTGATTGTGGATTATTGATATCGATTCAACGAGTTTTTCTCGAGAAAAAAAATTGCTTCAATCAAGCTGACCGTACGAGATATTTTTGACGTTGAGCCAAAGTGTGCAAGTGTGTTATAAAAATTGTAGAAAACGAAATTTGTGCTCGTCCACGAGCGAATTCTGCAGCAAAGAATTTTTGCTCAGTGCGACTAACGAGGGGAATGCGTCAACGAAAATTTTGCTATAAATAAGAGTGATACCATATAATTCAAACGAAGGTGAACATAAGAAAAGACCGGTACGATAGCCGTTAAACAGTTACACCTGATATGATTAGCTGCTAACAACTTTATCAAAAATGGACAAGGACAAAGGCGACACCGAAAAAGGTGAGTGATAACACTGCCGACTTTATTCTGTTAGCAATTACCCATCTCCCGAGAGAAAAAAGAATTAAACTTCCAACAGCAGTTCCCGCTAGTGTTTTCCTGCCCCAATCCCGATGCTTGATCCCAAAAATGAACCAACCCAGCCACCGTTTGAGAACTTCTTTAGTTCAAATGCTTTTATTAATGGCACCTGTTATGGGTAAATATAAGTAACGCGTAACGAATTTTCGATTTATTCGTTTCGTACTTTTCGTCTAACCGTTAACTGTTCTCATTTATTTTGTACAATTTTCAAGTCACTGACTGATTTTACCACTGCTCTTGGTGGTGTTCACATCACATATGTTCTAAAATTATCCCCGTTCTCTCGATCTGTTCACTGGTGTCAGTTTTTGTTTCGCGTTTGGTCATCCACCAGCCCCTACCCCACTAGAGAGGTTACATCAACCCTGAATTTGCTGATGCTCCAAGCAAAGACTGGGCAAGAAAGGCAGAATAATTTTCCCTCAACTGCAGATGCCCAGGATCGCATCATTTACAAACAACACACAAACACCCGCAAATTCAGATGGTCCAGATATGTTACGTCTTTGGCTCTTTCACGGTCTTTCGTTGGAAAATAAAACAGATCATATCATAATATTTTGGAAAGTGTTGTTCAATCTACTCTATTTCTAATTATATTGAAGTTTTCCGTATCCATTCAAAATTTAAATAAAAGAATAAAAAACAATTCAATTTAAAGATTTGAGGTTTTAAACTTTAGTGTTGTGAGGATACAAATTACGATATAGCTTTTTAATTAGTGAATAAAACATTCAGAACTTTTCCTTTTCATAATTCTTAACTTTGAATATTTTTAAGATAAGTTAACCACCGTTAATTGATTTTTGAAAATTTATTTTTCGGCATATCGGTGAGATTTATATTCTTGGAGAAAGGATATCTGGATTGAAAATTGATACGATTACGGACGATTACGAACGGATTACGCTAACTTTTAATAAGAAAATAAGAATTTCAAGAATTTTTCATAAATGTTTGAGCATAATTTTGTGTGTACAGGATTAAGAGAAAGATGTTGCACAAAATAAATCATCTTAGTATTAAATAAAAAATGCCAATACAGCAGCATGGTTTGAGGATCCCTTTCACGAGAGATAATTTAGAAAATTAAACTCTGGTTTTCGAACTTTTGAACGCTCATTGATACATCGACATTTTATGCGAGAACTAGGAAGAATCCATGCTGAAAGAAGTACTGGAGAGAAACCCAATAATCTGGCAAATAAATGATATGATGCATGTAACATGTGATCCGTTGATTTTTTTAACAAATTAACAAATGCATTTTGGGAGTGTGGATCGCTTTTTTCATTTGCTGCATAATTTCTTTATAATTTTAGGTTTTTTTTATGTTTTGATATTTAGTCATTTTAACATCTTTATGGCATTCGCGACTTTATATCAACGTTGCAGTTGGCCGACCGTTATTGAAAAACTTATCCGGTACGACTTTGATCGACTCGAACTTGCGGACAAACTGACTTGCCAACTGAGCTTTATAAGAGCCCATATAAGATAAAATGACCAAATTACATGCAAACTTTATGAATTTTTCTAAAACTGTTATTTCATGATTTATTTTGCTATTCCAAAACAATTTCAGTGAGCAAATGTAAAACAGAGTTGTGTACGATCACATAGTAGGGTAAAACTGTACAAAACGCACCAGCTAAGCATAATTGCTATTTATAGCGATACCAATCATTTAAGAACCAAATTGAAAGTTGACGACGATTCAAGGATGAAATTTACGTATTATTGAAAAGAAAAAATTTGATAAAAACTCGATCTTGACTATATTTTTGTGAAAAAACTAAAACAGCCAGAAAACAAACCACGGGGTAGAATGCCAGAACTAGTGGACAGAACGCACCAAACAGGAAGGGTGGTAAGAAATAGAACAATGATTATACGGAATGTAATTATTGAAACACCAAATGTTTAATTACATGTTCATCGTATTTTTGTAAACTACCATTCTTTGGCTAAAAATCATTTAGTATTGCTAAACTCATCGAAAATTTCGCTTTTCAAAATACACTTTTTAATATCCTTATATATAAAACGCCTTCAAGTAGGCAACGAAATTCAATTTTTTTGACTGATATAGAGATATCGCGGCAAACATGGCGGCCGATAATTTTTTCGAATCGAATATTGGTGCACCGTTTTAACTCGAACAAGGACGAAATTTGTTATAATTATGCATTGTTATCGTAATTTGGGAGTCAGCAAATAAACAGAGTGGCATTTTGTTTTGATATTCGGGTTTTCTCAAAAGTTAACAGCATTCAAAATTTGAGCGTAAAACACGTGGTCTTGTGGGCATTCTGCCCCAATTTTCATATGATTGATTTTTGATAAAATTTGTAGGAAGTTAATAAAATACAACAAAATATTTATAGTCTTCCGAAAGTGCACATGAGTGGTAAAACGATAAGCTGTAGTTTGATCAGATTGCGCAGGCTGTTTTACCATAAAACCTTATATGTAACTTATGAAAAATTACAAGTTTCACGCTGATTCCATTAATTCCTCTGTTTCTTAGAACTAAAGTACATTTTGTGAACTTTTCATCTATTGAATGATGAAAAAGCTTGTTTGCTACAATAAAAATGACAAAAAACATCATTCGAAGCCGTAGGTTAGTATATATTTGTAAAAGAATGACATGGGCCATCTTACCCCGCTGGTGCGTCTTGTACAGTTTTCCCCTACTTTAAATAACCTAACTCGAGAGCGTTTTTGGCAAAGTTCCTTGAGTAGGACTCATGTACGTCTCGATCGCCTACAATAAAATTGACAGAATGTTTCTCATAGGGGGAAGTGTTCCTAAATGCGCATATTGGGTAATATGCGCATACAGCCGATTGACGATATGGCTGGAGATTCATCATATCCAGGGTTGGCAAAATTCAACGGTCAACGGTAAAATGGTCCTTCAAACTCATTTGACTGTTCCTTAACGACCAGTCAATTCGTTTGCCAGTCATTCATTCCCCAGTCATTGGAAGCTAAAATAATGACCTAGTCAAGCAATCGCATTTCAACGACCGATGACGAAAAAGAAACGCATTTATTATTATTGTTGCTCCTGCCAGCAAGCCGAAGACGACCAAAGACGAAAAAGAAACGCATTTATTATTATTGTTGCTCCTGCCAGCAAGCCCGTTTTCAGTTTTTTATTGCTATTGTTGCTCTCTGCCAGCAAGTCGTTCAATTAGTTGTACCTGTCGACAGCAGCCGATCGAGGATGTGTAGGAGCTTCGCCAGTCGCATGACGAAGAAATGTTGATTGGTGTCGTGCTTTATCCGTCATGCGAGTAGTGAGGCTCCGTCAATTGAGTAAGGTGCCGGTCGTTTGATGAAAAAAAAACTAGTCGGGTCAAGCGTGACGGGCGAAATTTACCAACCCTGATCATATCTAATCTCTGCAGTTTGAGGGTAACACGCTTTTAACACATGGCATGAAAAAATTAAGTTGTTATATAAAGTCAAAAAAATTTAAAAATTCAAACTAGATTTTTGTCAGTTTTGTTACAATATATTGAACTTTAATTATCGTGCGTACAGATTCTGTAAACAAAAATTTTAATGGTTTATCTTTCTCATTCATCTGGAAATCGGAAATTTAACAAATCTAAGCTTTTGGCAAAGTTGTGAATGATAAGATATTGGAATAAGAGACATGTTCTGAATGCCCATAACAAGGTAGGTTAAATGCCTATATGAAGAAAAATAGTTTTATAATTTTTTTACTTTTCATCATTTAAACATCAAATCTACGCTCAAATCACGATCTAACAGCGAAAAAAGAAGAACTTTATACTGATCCGATAAAAATACGATATGAACAGGGCCGTAGGAAGAACTGCCTCATACGGGGGGTTTTGGTGGCTTAATTTTTCCTAGAACATTTTTGCTTGAAAAATGCATACATAAAGAATAGTGAAAAAAAATTGATAGTAAAAGTATCTCATTGGTCGGGTTTAAGTTCTTATATATTAATAATTATTCATTTCAAATCATTATTTTCGAAAATAAGTCCTTAAAGTAATAAGCATTTTGAAAGATTCAATTCGGCATAAGAATTAAGAGTAAATATTTCAAATCCAAATTTGAAAATGGTTTGTTATTTTAATCATTATTTTAATATTCCAGAATGATGAGTTTCGAACATGTCAAATGAATTTCATTTTAGTTTTAAATGCAAAACCAAGATTCGGATCATGATTATGTCCCAATGATGAACCAAACTGAAAATCAAGAACTATAAACTGGATTCATATTCCACAATCCGGTCACGGGCGATAAATTGAGATTTATGAAAAAAAAATGGTACCAGAGCATCGGAAGTGATTCAAACCAAAGCTCACCAGACATTTTTCCGCACCAAGGAACATCTTTGCAATTTCATCTAAAAACCTTGCAAAATCCGGGCACATGATTTCAAAATTTACAACCCAAAATCTGGGCAACATCTGGACAAATTTAGGAATTCTTCAATAAAAATCAAGAAAAAAAACTCGAAATGTAGTTTGTTTTCTTCGAAACACATCAGCCAATTTATTTGTATAAACTTTGTTAAAAAAAATATTTTGGACGCCAAATACAAAATTGTTATCACGCAATTTAAATTTTTCTTTGTTTGTACAAATAAGTAAAAACTTTCGGGTAAAATCCGGGCAATCAGGCAACCTTAGTGAGTCTAAAAATTCGATATTGGAGACTAAGGACTATACCCTAAATTTATGCACCAATTTATTATGCGAATAACTTTTGATAGCGTTTTTGGAGTAGAGTTTTTAAGATTCTAGCAACAAGTGAGAAATTTTTGAAAATCTATAGTAGAATTGTGGACCTGGGATAAGATTTCGAAGTTTTGGTCTTAGTTCTGAGTCGAGATTGTTACCCTTGATTAACTTGAGTCGTTCATGGAAATTTTATTATGAATTTAAAATTTCGGGTTTAGAAAAGAACATTTTGCTTGAATTTTCTGGACCCTCATGGGGGGGGGGGGGGGGGTCCCCCGTTCCTACGGCCATGGATATGAACAAAATATTACCATGAAATATGGCCATATGGCATACCTAACTATGTTTCATGCAAAAGAACTAGTGATGTAACAAATTTCACCAAAATTTCGGCCTTGACGTATGTTTAATATCCGTTTCTACCATTTTCAATTGAATAATATTAAAATATTGCAAGTGTTAATGAAATATAGCTGAAAAAATAAATATGCGCATTTAGCCCGCCAGTTTCGGAAATCGGCTATTTTGACTTCTTTTACTATTAAATTATTTTCACAAAAACTACAAGAGATTTTAACAGAAAAATTGCTCTAACGTATACAAAACAGATGTCCGCTCATGTGTATATAGTTTTCAGACTCCTACCTATTGCAATATGGGAGAAAATGAGTGCTTTCCTTAATATGCGCATATAGCCCGCCTCTCCCCTAAGTCTTAATTTGGCAAAGAAAAACAAAACAAAAAGGGAAACAAAATTAAGTCATGAACATGCACAAAAAAACTAAAATATAGGTGATCGACGGTACCCCACATGAGGTGGCCCATGACTTCCCACAAGACATGATTTGTAAATTGGTGGCGTTTGATTAACTTTCATGAAAAAAAACTTTTCCATATGATAGCGCAAGACAAAACTGTGATCATGAGCATAAAAGCACAGACAAACAGACAGGACACTTAGAAAAAAAATCATACAAATTTTCGCAAGAGATTACATTGCTATCTGGTGTCGGTATTGCCAACCAACAGTTTTGTCAAAAAATGATGATCAAACCAGCCTAAGCTATTGTGAAGTAGAAAAAAGTGTAAAAAAACAAATTTTTGATTTGTGCTCATAGTACTTTGAAATATTCAAGGTAGGCTTTTTCGCTCTCAATAAACGTATTGATAAGAGGTCCCGAAAAATAGTTATGAAAAAAACTGGCAAATGTAATTATGGAATTTTTCAGAAAATCACATTTTCCCCCAAATTGATAATTATAATCAACCAAATTATGAGAAAAATTTGCACTGATGCATATTAATGAAATTAACAATAATATGCTTTTCGGCATAGCTAACAGTGATATGCTATTGGCTTTTTTGACGATTTAAAATCACAATTTAATGATATTTCATTCATGTGTGATTTTATCACGCGATTTGAATAAAAAATCATTCAAATTGACTTGTCATCACAAAAATATGAGGTCTAGTAGAACATTTATCCAATCTAAAACATAAGTTAAAGAAAATATCACACTACTTGCTTTCAACATAAAAAGGGACGGCGATGAAAATTTATTTTAAATGCTCATTATCAATGGTTGAGATCCAAAAATTTAATTCAAAAATTGGTTTCCGATGAACCCGAAGAATCAATCTTTAATCCAATGCACTTTTCAAAAGAATCAAATGGCGAGCGTCAGAGGAATAAATAATTTTGGTTGCCATTCTATATAAAGTTGCCAAATTTTCATAACTATTTTTGGTTAGTATACAAGCCTGCTGTGTACATACACGAAGCTTTCAAGTGAGGTTAAGCGCAATGGCCTACCTATTATTTTATAATACCTACTACGATTTGTGCTGAGGTTTTCTCAATTTGATTTTTCGCGGGGATTTCAGGGCCTCCGGAAAATGTATTAATGTGTATTCACATTTCACAACTGCATTCATGAAAAATTCGAACTGCAAAGTGATCGTTACCTATGTATTTATATTCATGAAAGTTCTGGTGCATATTAGTGCTCTAGTTGAAATTGAAGGCTTCACGAGGATATCATAAATTTCATGAACGGCAGCAGCACAGTAGAAGGGAAGGAAAACGGAACTTCATCATACCTCACAATCAGAGTCTATGGATCCGGTTGATTTTAATTGCTGCCTCAATAGTTCGTTAGCGTTTTTGAGTTTTTAAAAACACAATTGTATTTTGCAGAGTCATATCATGTTTCCCCATGTCATCCCCGGAAAAATGATCAGTTTTATCGTCCGGGAAAAAGTAAACCCCTTGAATGCAATGAATCCCATCGACAGATACCTACCATTTATTTTTGAGATTGTTCGAGCCAATGAACAAACCAACTTAAAACTATTAAAACTGAAATTTGAGTTTTTTTTTAAAGAAAATTTATCTGTATTATTATATAAAAATAGGTCTCATTATAACAGGATTTGAATTTGTCCAGTACTCAGATTTTCGTCAGAATATAAATGTTGAGCCTCTTGCTACAATCCTTCAAAAGTCATTTAAGATGATAAACTTCATTTCAAAAATCTTTTCGTGAATATGAACATTTATTGATGGAAGGAGACGGAGAAAGGTTGTGTCGGGTTCCGGCTCCTTCCACCGTTTTGCCTCCTAATTGATCCACCTTGGCCGGATTTGAACCTTTCCGTATGGCAAAGCCAGCCGCAGTTGCTGGATGCGTGTATCTTCGGTCCGTGTAACCGTTGTCGGCATATCGTCGTCTTTGGTGACGCTACAGCTCCGGAACAGGTGCCGATCCTGAATAATATTCATAGAGGCATACAGAATGGCGGTCTTCTATATTCATTGATCTTTCTAAAGATTTAGTAATTCCTCTAGTTACGTTGAGTACTCTAAGCATCAAATGTAAAAAAAAATGAATCGGCTGCGAAACGGGATACGACCAACTGATCCGCACAAATCTTGGAAAAATAACTCCTAAAAATCAAATGCACTGGCTGTCAGAAGCTCGGTCCTGCACAAAGACAGGGAGTTTTGGTCCGATCATTCCTGCTGTTCGTTGATTTTAATCGATCAATTTTCATCGTTGTAACTTCAAAATTGATATCTCTCAAAGCGGGAATAAAAATTTCGCTATATAATAACAAACGTAAATAAACATTCTATTAGCACCATGGTGATGACTATTATTACACAACTATGATTATGAAAATCTCAGGTTAACCTCTTTAGAGCAAGTTCACTGGTGTTGGAAAAAAGTGGTAGAAATTTTAACATTTTGAAAATTTCACCATGCCAAAATGTTTTCAAGATCTTGGGGCGTTATATTTTTTTATAACACTGGTTCTATTTCAGCCGTATGTGATAGAAATATTGTTATTTTAGCATCACAGCATGCGAAAATATAACACGTGTTGTAAAAATCTAGAAGTACACAGATCTTGAAAATGTTTTTGCATGGGAAAATTATAAAAATGTGCCGTAAGTGTCAAAATTTCTCACTTTTTCCCAACACCAGTGAACTTGCTCTTAGTGATTCTAGTGCACTATGGTGTCGACATTTCCTAGCTTCGGAACAGATTTGCGAAAAAAATAAATCCGAGTGCCCCGTCTGTTTAAATGTGATAAAAGCATATTTGGTCACACCTTAAAACATATACATGGAACTTGTGGTCGATGTTTGATAACAAGATGAAATTTAATAATTTAATAAAATTAATAAAATCACCAGTTTCATTTGTCTAACAAATGAACAATTGACAATTATTCTTATTAGAAAGCACGAATAACATACAATGAAAGATATAATCAATACGTCACTTATTTAAGACTTGAAAAAATAAATTAATCAGATTATGCTGAACCTGGAATGAAAAATTGAAAAACGAGATTCCCAAAATCTGCTGGAACCGGAATAATTCACCGGAAACAGCTGATCTGATTTTGATAGGTAAGTTGCGCATAACGCGAAGTACATGCATTCCAGCTGGGTCGACGAGCATTATTAGACCGCCGAAGTCTTGTCCTGAAGCCAACGATTTCGTTGAACTTTCTGCAAAATAGACTTATGGATTTAATTATTAAAGGTTAACTCACACACAACTTATATTTCTGAGCTAGCAATTTGAATTCTAGCGGTTTAATCAACAATTCACTTCACAGAAAGCCTTCAACCTGATCCTAGAGAATGTCGTAGACCAACATTGATCGATTTATTCCAAACACACTTCGAAGGCCCGAAAATTGCTTCTCACAAATGAATAAAAATCTATTTATTTGTTTACACATTTTGTAGCATCACAATATCATAGGCAACCTAGATCATTTTTAAATATGCAAAAGTTATTGATAGACAATGTCGACACTAGGTGTCAGAGTAGGCACGTAGGTAGCCCGTAGCTTGCATAGTTTTGGTTCACCATATCTAGTAGTTAATTTTCGGCTTAAGTCTCCATTTTTTCCCTACTTCTTCAAAACAGACCCATAGAGCTGTTGTAGCTTTAGCGATTACACTTCTTCGTTTGCACGTTATTTGTTTTAAGTGCATAATTAGAGATGTATCGAATATTCGGCGCCGAATACCGCCGAAAAACCGTTAACCCTAATATTCGGCTCACTGAATAGTTGAGCTCAGTATTCGGCCGAATAGGCCGAATATCTACTACAGACTTGTAAATTTTTTCAAATGACTTTGGATAATTTATAAAATATTCAAAAGTAATGTTGTAAAAGCTACACAATCATTAAAAACTTATGGTTTCAGCAAAACATCTAAGGTGTATCAGCGTATTTTTCACTGTAGATCGTACAGGAGAATGCAGACAAGTATCGCTTTATAATTTGATTATATAGTTTATTCCAGATTTTCTGGATATATTCAGGCTTGCCCATAAATCCAGTAAAGATTGTAGAAAAGTCAAATCTGGCCAGGATGTCCAGATATTGTTTAAACTTCCCGAATTATGTCAGATTATTTGCTAAATCAAATAAAAAACTCAAATTTCTCTTTAAAAGCTTTCAACAGGATCCAACTTCACAGTAACTCAATCTCTTTGGGGATAAACGCCCTAGAAGCGACTAGTTATTTGATGTGAAAGTTTTTGACTTGGTCATCTACTTCCTGCCAGCTCAACTCAAATACTTACGTTCTCAGGGTCGGCGCACGTTCTCAGGGAGGACTGAAACGACCAAACACTGTCTACCAAGCGGACCAACACAATCGAACAAGACAAATCACAGGGCTCATTAAACATTTACTAATTATTAACAGATAGGATACGGTTTTACCATTTTATTTAACTTGCCATTTCTGCCGTCACCGGGGTTTTCCGTCCGAAGTTTTCGATGGCCATCGATGGATAAATCGCTTCGTCTTTTCTGGAGCAGCCTTCCACTTTGGTTCCAATACCAACCGATAGGGAACTGGGCAGCGTCCGCTGGATTCGGCTGCTACGGGCCAACCACGCTGTGGTGAATGTTGACCGGGAGCTGATAGACGAACCCCAACAAATGGAGATGTGGGCCGTGGTTCGCCTGGTGTATTCCGGCCTAACCGGGTGTTTTCGTAACGCAGGGGCGTCGTTCGGAGCTGCTTCAGTTGGGGGTCAAGCAGTGCGGTCGGGATAATAAAAAAACCGGGCAAAGCGTGTGGAAACGACGTCACGCTTTCCCAGACGGATGGGGCTGAAACCGGGTACTCACAGCTTACACCAAGTGACGAAGTGTAGAAGCTGTACCTCGACCAATAACGTGCCACAATTGTCGGATCGGCACCAATTATTCGCACCAGCGGTTTCTCCCTTTTTACAGGCCTTCCTGGCCGATCACTCCGCACAAAAACTCCGAAAAACTTTCGAGGATTTTCTTTAGGTAGATGTTCACTGTTTCCGTATCCCGATGTAAGTGCACGAGACATCCGCCTTCGTTCACGCATAAGCCTCCAGATTCCCCCTCTTTTCTCTCTCGGGTTTTCTGGATCCGGTGTCATATGCGTCAAATGACACCTGTCATTTGACGGTCAACCTCGATTAGGGCATATTGGGCAAGCTACTTTTTATGGCTAAATTTAAATTTAAATCTACTTATAATGAGCCAAAACCAAACAAAATAAAAAAAAACAAGACCGCGTAAACAAAACAAAAAAAATATTGCTCCATTGAATTGGTACCGAATGCAAACATTGTTTGAATCGGTAACAATCCTCCCCTAGATCGGCCAGGAAAAATTTCAAATGAAATTTTTCCGTGCAATGTCTCTTTCGATCAATTCCAAATTAAACTGCTGCCATCCATCCGCCTTGAAACCGGACCCAATGTTTTTAACAAAATTTCTGATTGAACCATCTTGTGCCCCCATTAAGCATTTCTTGCTGCCGTTCAAGTATTTCATTAGACTTTCCTTTTGAGAAAGTCCCCATTACATTGCTTTTCAACTGAGGAAAACATAATCTTTACTTTCCTAGACTTGTATTAATTGCATTAAACTCCTCCATTCTGTACAGAGGAAAACCTAATACCCTAACTCTACATTCATTCATCATCATTCACTCACTATCCTCAATCATTGGACGCGTCCTCCATAACATTCATACTAAGATTCACGCTTATCAATCATTCAACAAACTACACTTAACTTAATATAATTCTAAAGACAAAATACGACACTGCCTTTTAAGAAAAAAAAAGGAAAAGAGAAAGGCTCAATCGCCTTGGGTTGCAAATGACGGAAACGTGATTATAATCAAGGTTTGTGCGGGGTCATAGGGCATCAATGTTGTGAAACAACTCCGCTCAAATTTGGCGCATGGCTCAGGATCGAGCCACCGTGTACTGACCATCAGCGTCGCGTTGACTCCGGTCTCCAGCGCAGCCACCTTGAATTATAAACACGCCCAGTCGAACAACTGGCACACGATTGACCTGCCAATTTATCCAGTATCATTTGCCATTAAATAATTCAATGGAAAGTTTCTAACTCAACTATACAACTTTTATCACACTTTTATTCGAAAACTTTTATTCCGAAAAAGTGGACTACTAAACCCACGCCACGGTTGTATGGGGATGTGAGCAGCAGTGTTGGGCCACGTCTAAATGAAACGAACCATTACGAATGTAAACACGGGAAACTGTCATTCGGTTTTTTATGAACGACACCAGAAACGAAAAGTGAATTGAAACGCGTACTTTACTTCGGTTTGTGCAATTTTCCTGCATTTCTAAATCTATTTTGGGATTTTTAGACGGTATCCGAAACGACTGGGCGGAATAGCGAGGATTGCTGGCCAAAGTTGGACGATTTTCCGAGATTTTAGCTAGGTTTTGGTTGATGCTGGTAAGTAGAAAGGTAAACAACATTGCCAGAAAAATAGTTGAAATTTTGTGTTTTTCTTTTCAGATTCTCTCGGAAACCGGGAAACTTGCAGGAAACTGCAACAAGACGGCAATTTGGATCAATCGAGGGGTCCTGCCCACTGATTTCCTGGAGAAAATGGTGAGTACTCATGATATTGAGCAAGGTGAACCAACTAATGATAATATTATTTATTTTTTTTTTTTTTTTTTTTAGGGATTCTGCCGTACTCTGTACTCCCACGCAACCTGCTGGAAAGGTCTACGTGATGGAATGTTTGCGGTGATACCGGAAATTGAGCAGCGAAACAGGAACAAAGCAGCGGATGTCAAACGAGTTTTGACGATAAAATTCGGCAAAAAAAATAGAGGATTTCTAGTGCTATGATAGTGAAAAAAAAGGGAATAAACTACCCTGGTTTGAGGTGGGCCGCCGGCCACACTCCCAGGGATTTACCATTGGTATCCTCAAGCTCGTAGGACGAGCTACCAATGCGTCGTACTACTCGAGCGGGTAGAAACACAGGGCCGTATTTGGCATTATATTTCTCTGCGGCGTTTGATAGTTTGGTGTTTCGCTTATACACCAATTGGCCAACTTCGAAGGGCTTGGCATTCAGACGATGACGGAGATTATATCTCTGTTTTCCCGATTCATGGGCTTTCTTCAGATTAGTCTGAACAAGCTCGTATATTTTAGAGAATAGTTCTTTTCTTTCATTGATTCTTTGCTCGTTATTGGTTTGGTCAGCACTATTGACCCAGCGATGGTCAGACCCTTTTGTAAAGGCCTCGTGGCCATGAACTACAAAGAACGGAGTCAGTTCGGTCGATGAATGTCGGGTCGTATTCAGAACGGTTTCAATTTCGGAAAGTTTACTGTCCCAGAGTCTCTGATCTTCTCGGACATAAGTTCGGATTGCGGCATTGATTGTCCTATTCACCCTCTCAACCGGATTCGCCTGAGAGTGGTATCTAGAGTTCAACCAATGCCTCACTCCGAACTTCCCGAGAAAATCTTTGAACTGTTTGGACAGAAACACGGACGCGTTGTCAGAGATAAGTGTTTCCGGCGTGGAATAGCGGAAGAACCATTGGTCTCTGAGGTAAGTACAAAGTGAAGTACTATCAATTTTTCTCACCGGGATCAGCATACACCACTTACTGAATAAGTCAGTGGCCACCAGAATGTGCTGGTTCCCCTTCTTGCTTCGAGGAAGTGGCCCGATATAATCGACCGCGATGATTTGCCAAGGGTGAGTGGTAAGTTTCTGGTCCCCCATGGTCGGCACGACAGGAACCGATGCGGGTTTGGTTTCCTTGCAGATGGTACAAGCTTTGATGTATTCTCGAATTTCCTTAGACATCTTAGGCCAGTAATATTTTAGCTTGATCTTTGCCAAAGTTTTGTCGGTGCCTATGTGCATTGATTCGTCGTGACAATTTTTGATAACCGAAGCGCGTTTTTCCGGAGAGACAATTAATTTCCATTCAAACCGATGATCGTAGGGGAGGTTTGGGGTGGACACAAATTTGTATAGAAGTCCATCCTTCACCTGGAAGTCTACGTATTCGTCCGGCTGATTCATAACCTTCTTCCTCAGGTCGTCATACCACGTTGAGACCGTTTCGGCTGACACTGCAGCAACACACCTTGATAACGCATCAGCAACCACGTTGTCCTTGCCTTTCCGGTGCTTGATGGTTATGTCGTATTGCTGCAGAGCCAAGCTCCAACGACTGCAACGTGATGAGGTCTTCCATTTGGTACGAAGGATATGGGTCAGAGCAGACGAATCCGTGACCAAGGTGAAGTGTGATCCTTCTATGTACCCACGAAAAGCTTCGATGGACAAGAGAGCAGCCAAAGTTTCTTTTTCACAAGCATGGTAATTCCTTTGAGGAGTACTTAGCTTGTGCGAAAAATAAGCTATGACCCTCTCCTGGCCATCTTGGCTTTGCGTCAGTACGCCAGCGACCGCTACGTCACTGGCATCGGTTTGAATGGTAAATTCCTTATCAAAGTCAGGGCTAACGAGTATGGGTGATGTAATAAGCTTTTCTTTTATGGAACAGAAGGCCTCTTCCGCCTGGTCAGACCAGGTTATGGTTTTCCCTTTTGTTTTCAATAAGTCCGTCAACGGGGCCGTCGTCCCGCTGAAATCTTCGATGAAACGGCGATAATAGTTAGCCATTCCTAGGAACCTGCGCAATTTGGTGACGGTTATTGGACGTTCGTACTCAACGATGGGTCGGATTTTTTCTGGGTTTGCGCGCAAACCATCAATCGATAGTAGGTATCCTAGGAATGGTAACTCGTTTACACCGAAGTGAGATTTGTCCAGGTTAATGGAGAGATTGGCCCTTCTAAGTCTTTTGGCTATCTCGGCTAATAGTTGCAGATGGTGTTCCAATGTCTCACTAACTACAACTATGTCGTCGAGATAGACAAAGACAAACGGTTCCAATTCTCCATTACCTAATACTAAATCCATGGTTCTAGCGAGCCTACTGGGACTATTAACTAATCCGTACGGACATCGAGTGAACCTATACATTCCTGATCCTTGAATGCTGAAGGCCGTATAGTTCCTAGATTTGGGTTCTAAGGGGATTTGGAGGAAAGCCTCCGACAAATCTATAGTACTTAAGTACCTAGCTTTGGGTAGTTGCCCTAATATCCTTCCAGGATGAGGTAGCGGATATGCATCTCGAACGGTTCGCTCGTTCAACTTACGAGCGTCGAGGCAGAGTCTGACTTTTCCGGAGGGCTTGATTACAGGAACCACCGGCAGTGACCAGTCCGACTGACAACGTTCGATGATTCCTATATCTAGCATCCGGTTGATCTCCTCTACCACTTTCTCTCGTATTTTTGGGGACATTGTATACGGGTACTGTCTAACGGGTGGCTTAGCTTTCCATTCTTCAGCTATTTCAATGGAGTGTTGCGCTAGCGGGGTGATTGGTAAGTAACCAGGTTTGGCCACTTGGAATGTGCGTTTAATTTCTTCTAGCTTTTCGGCTTCTTCAGGGGTAAGTATGTATTCTGGGGTCCTAGGTTCAGTGCCACTCTCTTCATGCAGAAGGGCACACTGCACCTGAGGATAAATGTTAAATTTTGACCAAAATGTCATTCCTAAGAGACAATCAATCAGCAAATCTTTTATGACAAGTGTGGGAACTATTTTTATTTCATTTTGAAAACGATAAGGAATGAAAATTTCTCCTAAAATGGATAATTTACCCCCATCAGCCGATCTTAATTCCATCTTCTTCTGCAAAGCGTGCAATTTTGCATTACGCAAACGCGTGTGTAACGTATCACTAATTAAAGTCTGATTGCTACCGGAATCGAGCAAACCCTTGATGCGTATATCGTGAATAAACACCCAGGCGTATGGACGATTATCGCCTGAGTTTTGAATAGTTATTTCTAGTGTTTCGGATGTCTCGGTTGAATACCAATCTGGGTGAACTGGTTCGCAGTTGAGTAAACTTAGTTCAGGTGTGCGGGAGTTTACGCGAGGTCTTTCGACTCTCGGCGCTTTTCGAGTGTCGGACGACCGTTTTTTTGGCAGTAAGGACAGTTCTGTGTGTCGAAGCCTTTGAAGCCACAGATGAAACAAATTAGACCGTTGAGCGATCTGCATTCTTCCACCTGATGATTGACCTGTCGGCAATTCAGACACACGTTAGCGGGTGGCGGTGTGAAACCATCAACAAGGTAGTCGATTGTTCGACGCGGTCGCAACGGACCAGGTTGGTTCTCGGGTGTAGGAGTTTTCTTCGGTTCAGAAACGGATCTAGCGTTACCGGAATTCTTTTTGAAGGGGTAATTTTCATGGGATGTGTTTTTAGGTTTATCGCGCCAGTTTTCATTTCGATTTTGATTGGATCGTGGGTATCGTGAATGTTCGGATCGTGAGTTTACCGGGTTGTTTTGTGTTACTAAATTAATGGCTCGTTCTGGGGCGAATACTTGGTTATACATTGCGAAGTTTGAAGAATCGATAACGTGGCCTGCCTCAATTAGCTGGGGTAGATTAAAAATCGGTTGCCACAAAAGTGATTTCTTGTAATCGTTCCTAAGATTGCGCTTTACAATATCGAGCTTTTCGCGATCTTCCATAGGATGCATCATGCTTCGGAACATTTTGTCCATCGCAAAATAGTAATCTTGGAAGGTTTCATTTCTTTGTTGCCTTCTTTGATATATTTGAAACCGAAGAAGGGCATCTAGTTCCGGATGGGCAAAATTACGTTTCAACTCCCATACTAGATGATGCCAATTCATCAAACGACCGGGGTAAGGATGTCTCATGCTCATATACCAGCTTTTAGCTGGTCCCTCAAACAAATGAAACGCCGAATCGAACAGTTCTTGTTCAGACACGCGTTCTGAGAGCGCCAATTGCTCAACTAATGCTAAAAACTCGTTTAATTTTGTTCCTCGATCTGTACCGGAGTATTTTTCAATTTTCCATAACGAAACTGGAAGTGTTTTGTGGGCGACCGCGACATTTCGGTCGGGTAGATGCATGCAAGGTGGAACATTATAAGGTGGGTATGGGTTCGGATATGATACTGACGGATGTATATTCTGTGGTGGAACCGGAAACGAGACTTGCGGCATAGCTGTGGTTTGAGAAAACGTGGGTGGAGATTGGCTGAATGAATTTGGCCACTGTGACATTGTCACCTGGTACGAGGCAAGCGTAGTAGGTTCGAAAAGGGCTTGGCCGCGCGAATATGGTAAGTTGGGCCATGCATTCGGCATACTTTGGGGTGTAATAGAGGTGGGTACTTTAGTAGGTATCAATGACATCGAATTTCCGTTAATTGACGATCGGTTGAACCACGGCTGGGTGAAAGGGTATGGTGTGGGATCTCTAACACTGTCATAACTGGCATATTCTGTTAATTTGTAAGGGTATGGGGTCGTAGTATGATTGATCGATGGGCGCGGTACGCTTGAAACAGGATTATAATCCGACGTAATCGCGGGGGTGGTTATTGGTCTTGCATATTGATTGGTCACGACAGTGCACTCGACGGTGACGTCAGTGAGCCTCGGAATTGTTCCGGTGTAAGGTTCACTACTTGTATTTTGGTTGATCAACGGATTTGTAACGGTTGTTTTTTCAAAATGGGTTCGTTCATTCAAGGATGTTTTACTGCGAAGTTGGATAAGTTCTTTTTCAAGTGCTATTAACGAATCGCGAAAGATGTTAACATCAGGTTTTTCAAGGTCTGTCGAAATGAGGCCCATTCTCTTCAGACATTCAATGGCTTCTTGTTCCGGCGATGAGTTACCTCTTTCTCCCTCCTCAGCTTTGTCGAATAACTCATCAACTATATCCTGAATCGGAGTGGTATCTGGGATATTTGAAGGGAAATATTTGTCTAAATGGTCGCAAACACGGGTTAAGAGTTTACCAGCTTCTTCATTAATCGGGGCCAGAGCATTACTTCCTAAAACGGCCAACCGATTAGCTAAGTGCAGTAATGTATGTTTCACTTTAGGAGCAACTCTATTAGAATTCAAAACGGATTGTTCTAAATAAATGACTCTGTCTCGACAAACACTTATTTCCTCCTCTGGAGTACTCGGTACGATCATTTCCGGTGTACCTCTTTCTCTCTCCTGCCTCAATAAATCTCTTAAGATCCGTCGACGTCTGGTCAAGGATCGATCACCAGTAACTTCTACACTTCTCATTATCAACTCTGAATCTAAATCATTCCCTTCAAGCAATTCAGGGCGCAATTCTTGGTATCGGTTTTCGAATCTTTGTCTCAATCCTGTAGCATTTGTCGCCATTTCGGACGCACAAGTACTAAAAAACTGAGCAGAATGGAAAAGTTAAATGAAAAATAATACAAATCAAGAAAGTTAAGATCCTGTAATCCTGCTATGAAAAGTAACTAGGCGAAGTACTGAACGCAGAAATACTTAAACGGTTCTCCAATCTGGTTAAATCAGAATCTCCCAGCCCCCCTTACTGGTCAAACGGTTTCTTAGCGGACTTTTGGAAACAGCTGAAAACGAAATTGAGCTAATCAAGACAAGCGACAGTTGGTCTTGAGTCTCCCTGAGGAACGTTGGAAAAAATATTCTGGCCAAAGACTAGAATATTTTTTCCTTTTCGATGGATCGCCAATTGAAAGTTTTTGACTTGGTCATCTACTTCCTGCCAGCTCAACTCAAATACTTACGTTCTCAGGGTCGGCGCACGTTCTCAGGGAGGACTGAAACGACCAAACACTGTCTACCAAGCGGACCAACACAATCGAACAAGACAAATCACAGGGCTCATTAAACATTTACTAATTATTAACAGATAGGATACGGTTTTACCATTTTATTTAACTTGCCATTTCTGCCGTCACCGGGGTTTTCCGTCCGAAGTTTTCGATGGCCATCGATGGATAAATCGCTTCGTCTTTTCTGGAGCAGCCTTCCACTTTGGTTCCAATACCAACCGATAGGGAACTGGGCAGCGTCCGCTGGATTCGGCTGCTACGGGCCAACCACGCTGTGGTGAATGTTGACCGGGAGCTGATAGACGAACCCCAACAAATGGAGATGTGGGCCGTGGTTCGCCTGGTGTATTCCGGCCTAACCGGGTGTTTTCGTAACGCAGGGGCGTCGTTCGGAGCTGCTTCAGTTGGGGGTCAAGCAGTGCGGTCGGGATAATAAAAAAACCGGGCAAAGCGTGTGGAAACGACGTCACGCTTTCCCAGACGGATGGGGCTGAAACCGGGTACTCACAGCTTACACCAAGTGACGAAGTGTAGAAGCTGTACCTCGACCAATAACGTGCCACAATTGTCGGATCGGCACCAATTATTCGCACCAGCGGTTTCTCCCTTTTTACAGGCCTTCCTGGCCGATCACTCCGCACAAAAACTCCGAAAAACTTTCGAGGATTTTCTTTAGGTAGATGTTCACTGTTTCCGTATCCCGATGTAAGTGCACGAGACATCCGCCTTCGTTCACGCATAAGCCTCCAGATTCCCCCTCTTTTCTCTCTCGGGTTTTCTGGATCCGGTGTCATATGCGTCAAATGACACCTGTCATTTGACGGTCAACCTCGATTAGGGCATATTGGGCAAGCTACTTTTTATGGCTAAATTTAAATTTAAATCTACTTATAATGAGCCAAAACCAAACAAAATAAAAAAAAACAAGACCGCGTAAACAAAACAAAAAAAATATTGCTCCATTGAATTGGTACCGAATGCAAACATTGTTTGAATCGGTAACAATCCTCCCCTAGATCGGCCAGGAAAAATTTCAAATGAAATTTTTCCGTGCAATGTCTCTTTCGATCAATTCCAAATTAAACTGCTGCCATCCATCCGCCTTGAAACCGGACCCAATGTTTTTAACAAAATTTCTGATTGAACCATCTTGTGCCCCCATTAAGCATTTCTTGCTGCCGTTCAAGTATTTCATTAGACTTTCCTTTTGAGAAAGTCCCCATTACATTGCTTTTCAACTGAGGAAAACATAATCTTTACTTTCCTAGACTTGTATTAATTGCATTAAACTCCTCCATTCTGTACAGAGGAAAACCTAATACCCTAACTCTACATTCATTCATCATCATTCACTCACTATCCTCAATCATTGGACGCGTCCTCCATAACATTCATACTAAGATTCACGCTTATCAATCATTCAACAAACTACACTTAACTTAATATAATTCTAAAGACAAAATACGACACTGCCTTTTAAGAAAAAAAAAGGAAAAGAGAAAGGCTCAATCGCCTTGGGTTGCAAATGACGGAAACGTGATTATAATCAAGGTTTGTGCGGGGTCATAGGGCATCAATGTTGTGAAACAACTCCGCTCAAATTTGGCGCATGGCTCAGGATCGAGCCACCGTGTACTGACCATCAGCGTCGCGTTGACTCCGGTCTCCAGCGCAGCCACCTTGAATTATAAACACGCCCAGTCGAACAACTGGCACACGATTGACCTGCCAATTTATCCAGTATCATTTGCCATTAAATAATTCAATGGAAAGTTTCTAACTCAACTATACAACTTTTATCACACTTTTATTCGAAAACTTTTATTCCGAAAAAGTGGACTACTAAACCCACGCCACGGTTGTATGGGGATGTGAGCAGCAGTGTTGGGCCACGTCTAAATGAAACGAACCATTACGAATGTAAACACGGGAAACTGTCATTCGGTTTTTTATGAACGACACCAGAAACGAAAAGTGAATTGAAACGCGTACTTTACTTCGGTTTGTGCAATTTTCCTGCATTTCTAAATCTATTTTGGGATTTTTAGACGGTATCCGAAACGACTGGGCGGAATAGCGAGGATTGCTGGCCAAAGTTGGACGATTTTCCGAGATTTTAGCTAGGTTTTGGTTGATGCTGGTAAGTAGAAAGGTAAACAACATTGCCAGAAAAATAGTTGAAATTTTGTGTTTTTCTTTTCAGATTCTCTCGGAAACCGGGAAACTTGCAGGAAACTGCAACAAGACGGCAATTTGGATCAATCGAGGGGTCCTGCCCACTGATTTCCTGGAGAAAATGGTGAGTACTCATGATATTGAGCAAGGTGAACCAACTAATGATAATATTATTTATTTTTTTTTTTTTTTTTTTTAGGGATTCTGCCGTACTCTGTACTCCCACGCAACCTGCTGGAAAGGTCTACGTGATGGAATGTTTGCGGTGATACCGGAAATTGAGCAGCGAAACAGGAACAAAGCAGCGGATGTCAAACGAGTTTTGACGATAAAATTCGGCAAAAAAAATAGAGGATTTCTAGTGCTATGATAGTGAAAAAAAAGGGAATAAACTACCCTGGTTTGAGGTGGGCCGCCGGCCACACTCCCAGGGATTTACCATTGGTATCCTCAAGCTCGTAGGACGAGCTACCAATGCGTCGTACTACTCGAGCGGGTAGAAACACAGGGCCGTATTTGGCATTATATTTCTCTGCGGCGTTTGATAGTTTGGTGTTTCGCTTATACACCAATTGGCCAACTTCGAAGGGCTTGGCATTCAGACGATGACGGAGATTATATCTCTGTTTTCCCGATTCATGGGCTTTCTTCAGATTAGTCTGAACAAGCTCGTATATTTTAGAGAATAGTTCTTTTCTTTCATTGATTCTTTGCTCGTTATTGGTTTGGTCAGCACTATTGACCCAGCGATGGTCAGACCCTTTTGTAAAGGCCTCGTGGCCATGAACTACAAAGAACGGAGTCAGTTCGGTCGATGAATGTCGGGTCGTATTCAGAACGGTTTCAATTTCGGAAAGTTTACTGTCCCAGAGTCTCTGATCTTCTCGGACATAAGTTCGGATTGCGGCATTGATTGTCCTATTCACCCTCTCAACCGGATTCGCCTGAGAGTGGTATCTAGAGTTCAACCAATGCCTCACTCCGAACTTCCCGAGAAAATCTTTGAACTGTTTGGACAGAAACACGGACGCGTTGTCAGAGATAAGTGTTTCCGGCGTGGAATAGCGGAAGAACCATTGGTCTCTGAGGTAAGTACAAAGTGAAGTACTATCAATTTTTCTCACCGGGATCAGCATACACCACTTACTGAATAAGTCAGTGGCCACCAGAATGTGCTGGTTCCCCTTCTTGCTTCGAGGAAGTGGCCCGATATAATCGACCGCGATGATTTGCCAAGGGTGAGTGGTAAGTTTCTGGTCCCCCATGGTCGGCACGACAGGAACCGATGCGGGTTTGGTTTCCTTGCAGATGGTACAAGCTTTGATGTATTCTCGAATTTCCTTAGACATCTTAGGCCAGTAATATTTTAGCTTGATCTTTGCCAAAGTTTTGTCGGTGCCTATGTGCATTGATTCGTCGTGACAATTTTTGATAACCGAAGCGCGTTTTTCCGGAGAGACAATTAATTTCCATTCAAACCGATGATCGTAGGGGAGGTTTGGGGTGGACACAAATTTGTATAGAAGTCCATCCTTCACCTGGAAGTCTACGTATTCGTCCGGCTGATTCATAACCTTCTTCCTCAGGTCGTCATACCACGTTGAGACCGTTTCGGCTGACACTGCAGCAACACACCTTGATAACGCATCAGCAACCACGTTGTCCTTGCCTTTCCGGTGCTTGATGGTTATGTCGTATTGCTGCAGAGCCAAGCTCCAACGACTGCAACGTGATGAGGTCTTCCATTTGGTACGAAGGATATGGGTCAGAGCAGACGAATCCGTGACCAAGGTGAAGTGTGATCCTTCTATGTACCCACGAAAAGCTTCGATGGACAAGAGAGCAGCCAAAGTTTCTTTTTCACAAGCATGGTAATTCCTTTGAGGAGTACTTAGCTTGTGCGAAAAATAAGCTATGACCCTCTCCTGGCCATCTTGGCTTTGCGTCAGTACGCCAGCGACCGCTACGTCACTGGCATCGGTTTGAATGGTAAATTCCTTATCAAAGTCAGGGCTAACGAGTATGGGTGATGTAATAAGCTTTTCTTTTATGGAACAGAAGGCCTCTTCCGCCTGGTCAGACCAGGTTATGGTTTTCCCTTTTGTTTTCAATAAGTCCGTCAACGGGGCCGTCGTCCCGCTGAAATCTTCGATGAAACGGCGATAATAGTTAGCCATTCCTAGGAACCTGCGCAATTTGGTGACGGTTATTGGACGTTCGTACTCAACGATGGGTCGGATTTTTTCTGGGTTTGCGCGCAAACCATCAATCGATAGTAGGTATCCTAGGAATGGTAACTCGTTTACACCGAAGTGAGATTTGTCCAGGTTAATGGAGAGATTGGCCCTTCTAAGTCTTTTGGCTATCTCGGCTAATAGTTGCAGATGGTGTTCCAATGTCTCACTAACTACAACTATGTCGTCGAGATAGACAAAGACAAACGGTTCCAATTCTCCATTACCTAATACTAAATCCATGGTTCTAGCGAGCCTACTGGGACTATTAACTAATCCGTACGGACATCGAGTGAACCTATACATTCCTGATCCTTGAATGCTGAAGGCCGTATAGTTCCTAGATTTGGGTTCTAAGGGGATTTGGAGGAAAGCCTCCGACAAATCTATAGTACTTAAGTACCTAGCTTTGGGTAGTTGCCCTAATATCCTTCCAGGATGAGGTAGCGGATATGCATCTCGAACGGTTCGCTCGTTCAACTTACGAGCGTCGAGGCAGAGTCTGACTTTTCCGGAGGGCTTGATTACAGGAACCACCGGCAGTGACCAGTCCGACTGACAACGTTCGATGATTCCTATATCTAGCATCCGGTTGATCTCCTCTACCACTTTCTCTCGTATTTTTGGGGACATTGTATACGGGTACTGTCTAACGGGTGGCTTAGCTTTCCATTCTTCAGCTATTTCAATGGAGTGTTGCGCTAGCGGGGTGATTGGTAAGTAACCAGGTTTGGCCACTTGGAATGTGCGTTTAATTTCTTCTAGCTTTTCGGCTTCTTCAGGGGTAAGTATGTATTCTGGGGTCCTAGGTTCAGTGCCACTCTCTTCATGCAGAAGGGCACACTGCACCTGAGGATAAATGTTAAATTTTGACCAAAATGTCATTCCTAAGAGACAATCAATCAGCAAATCTTTTATGACAAGTGTGGGAACTATTTTTATTTCATTTTGAAAACGATAAGGAATGAAAATTTCTCCTAAAATGGATAATTTACCCCCATCAGCCGATCTTAATTCCATCTTCTTCTGCAAAGCGTGCAATTTTGCATTACGCAAACGCGTGTGTAACGTATCACTAATTAAAGTCTGATTGCTACCGGAATCGAGCAAACCCTTGATGCGTATATCGTGAATAAACACCCAGGCGTATGGACGATTATCGCCTGAGTTTTGAATAGTTATTTCTAGTGTTTCGGATGTCTCGGTTGAATACCAATCTGGGTGAACTGGTTCGCAGTTGAGTAAACTTAGTTCAGGTGTGCGGGAGTTTACGCGAGGTCTTTCGACTCTCGGCGCTTTTCGAGTGTCGGACGACCGTTTTTTTGGCAGTAAGGACAGTTCTGTGTGTCGAAGCCTTTGAAGCCACAGATGAAACAAATTAGACCGTTGAGCGATCTGCATTCTTCCACCTGATGATTGACCTGTCGGCAATTCAGACACACGTTAGCGGGTGGCGGTGTGAAACCATCAACAAGGTAGTCGATTGTTCGACGCGGTCGCAACGGACCAGGTTGGTTCTCGGGTGTAGGAGTTTTCTTCGGTTCAGAAACGGATCTAGCGTTACCGGAATTCTTTTTGAAGGGGTAATTTTCATGGGATGTGTTTTTAGGTTTATCGCGCCAGTTTTCATTTCGATTTTGATTGGATCGTGGGTATCGTGAATGTTCGGATCGTGAGTTTACCGGGTTGTTTTGTGTTACTAAATTAATGGCTCGTTCTGGGGCGAATACTTGGTTATACATTGCGAAGTTTGAAGAATCGATAACGTGGCCTGCCTCAATTAGCTGGGGTAGATTAAAAATCGGTTGCCACAAAAGTGATTTCTTGTAATCGTTCCTAAGATTGCGCTTTACAATATCGAGCTTTTCGCGATCTTCCATAGGATGCATCATGCTTCGGAACATTTTGTCCATCGCAAAATAGTAATCTTGGAAGGTTTCATTTCTTTGTTGCCTTCTTTGATATATTTGAAACCGAAGAAGGGCATCTAGTTCCGGATGGGCAAAATTACGTTTCAACTCCCATACTAGATGATGCCAATTCATCAAACGACCGGGGTAAGGATGTCTCATGCTCATATACCAGCTTTTAGCTGGTCCCTCAAACAAATGAAACGCCGAATCGAACAGTTCTTGTTCAGACACGCGTTCTGAGAGCGCCAATTGCTCAACTAATGCTAAAAACTCGTTTAATTTTGTTCCTCGATCTGTACCGGAGTATTTTTCAATTTTCCATAACGAAACTGGAAGTGTTTTGTGGGCGACCGCGACATTTCGGTCGGGTAGATGCATGCAAGGTGGAACATTATAAGGTGGGTATGGGTTCGGATATGATACTGACGGATGTATATTCTGTGGTGGAACCGGAAACGAGACTTGCGGCATAGCTGTGGTTTGAGAAAACGTGGGTGGAGATTGGCTGAATGAATTTGGCCACTGTGACATTGTCACCTGGTACGAGGCAAGCGTAGTAGGTTCGAAAAGGGCTTGGCCGCGCGAATATGGTAAGTTGGGCCATGCATTCGGCATACTTTGGGGTGTAATAGAGGTGGGTACTTTAGTAGGTATCAATGACATCGAATTTCCGTTAATTGACGATCGGTTGAACCACGGCTGGGTGAAAGGGTATGGTGTGGGATCTCTAACACTGTCATAACTGGCATATTCTGTTAATTTGTAAGGGTATGGGGTCGTAGTATGATTGATCGATGGGCGCGGTACGCTTGAAACAGGATTATAATCCGACGTAATCGCGGGGGTGGTTATTGGTCTTGCATATTGATTGGTCACGACAGTGCACTCGACGGTGACGTCAGTGAGCCTCGGAATTGTTCCGGTGTAAGGTTCACTACTTGTATTTTGGTTGATCAACGGATTTGTAACGGTTGTTTTTTCAAAATGGGTTCGTTCATTCAAGGATGTTTTACTGCGAAGTTGGATAAGTTCTTTTTCAAGTGCTATTAACGAATCGCGAAAGATGTTAACATCAGGTTTTTCAAGGTCTGTCGAAATGAGGCCCATTCTCTTCAGACATTCAATGGCTTCTTGTTCCGGCGATGAGTTACCTCTTTCTCCCTCCTCAGCTTTGTCGAATAACTCATCAACTATATCCTGAATCGGAGTGGTATCTGGGATATTTGAAGGGAAATATTTGTCTAAATGGTCGCAAACACGGGTTAAGAGTTTACCAGCTTCTTCATTAATCGGGGCCAGAGCATTACTTCCTAAAACGGCCAACCGATTAGCTAAGTGCAGTAATGTATGTTTCACTTTAGGAGCAACTCTATTAGAATTCAAAACGGATTGTTCTAAATAAATGACTCTGTCTCGACAAACACTTATTTCCTCCTCTGGAGTACTCGGTACGATCATTTCCGGTGTACCTCTTTCTCTCTCCTGCCTCAATAAATCTCTTAAGATCCGTCGACGTCTGGTCAAGGATCGATCACCAGTAACTTCTACACTTCTCATTATCAACTCTGAATCTAAATCATTCCCTTCAAGCAATTCAGGGCGCAATTCTTGGTATCGGTTTTCGAATCTTTGTCTCAATCCTGTAGCATTTGTCGCCATTTCGGACGCACAAGTACTAAAAAACTGAGCAGAATGGAAAAGTTAAATGAAAAATAATACAAATCAAGAAAGTTAAGATCCTGTAATCCTGCTATGAAAAGTAACTAGGCGAAGTACTGAACGCAGAAATACTTAAACGGTTCTCCAATCTGGTTAAATCAGAATCTCCCAGCCCCCCTTACTGGTCAAACGGTTTCTTAGCGGACTTTTGGAAACAGCTGAAAACGAAATTGAGCTAATCAAGACAAGCGACAGTTGGTCTTGAGTCTCCCTGAGGAACGTTGGAAAAAATATTCTGGCCAAAGACTAGAATATTTTTTCCTTTTCGATGGATCGCCAATTGAAAGTTTTTGACTTGGTCATCTACTTCCTGCCAGCTCAACTCAAATACTTACGTTCTCAGGGTCGGCGCACGTTCTCAGGGAGGACTGAAACGACCAAACACTGTCTACCAAGCGGACCAACACAATCGAACAAGACAAATCACAGGGCTCATTAAACATTTACTAATTATTAACAGATAGGATACGGTTTTACCATTTTATTTAACTTGCCATTTCTGCCGTCACCGGGGTTTTCCGTCCGAAGTTTTCGATGGCCATCGATGGATAAATCGCTTCGTCTTTTCTGGAGCAGCCTTCCACTTTGGTTCCAATACCAACCGATAGGGAACTGGGCAGCGTCCGCTGGATTCGGCTGCTACGGGCCAACCACGCTGTGGTGAATGTTGACCGGGAGCTGATAGACGAACCCCAACAAATGGAGATGTGGGCCGTGGTTCGCCTGGTGTATTCCGGCCTAACCGGGTGTTTTCGTAACGCAGGGGCGTCGTTCGGAGCTGCTTCAGTTGGGGGTCAAGCAGTGCGGTCGGGATAATAAAAAAACCGGGCAAAGCGTGTGGAAACGACGTCACGCTTTCCCAGACGGATGGGGCTGAAACCGGGTACTCACAGCTTACACCAAGTGACGAAGTGTAGAAGCTGTACCTCGACCAATAACGTGCCACAATTGTCGGATCGGCACCAATTATTCGCACCAGCGGTTTCTCCCTTTTTACAGGCCTTCCTGGCCGATCACTCCGCACAAAAACTCCGAAAAACTTTCGAGGATTTTCTTTAGGTAGATGTTCACTGTTTCCGTATCCCGATGTAAGTGCACGAGACATCCGCCTTCGTTCACGCATAAGCCTCCAGATTCCCCCTCTTTTCTCTCTCGGGTTTTCTGGATCCGGTGTCATATGCGTCAAATGACACCTGTCATTTGACGGTCAACCTCGATTAGGGCATATTGGGCAAGCTACTTTTTATGGCTAAATTTAAATTTAAATCTACTTATAATGAGCCAAAACCAAACAAAATAAAAAAAAAACAAGACCGCGTAAACAAAACAAAAAAAATATTGCTCCATTGAATTGGTACCGAATGCAAACATTGTTTGAATCGGTAACAGATGTCTTTTCAGTTATTGATGACATTTTGAAAATGAGAAAGATCCCTACTTAAAAAATATCTTGTAATACATCATCCGATAATATCATCTGGTTGAAAATAATCGACTAAAAACATGAAGGGCATCAATATGTAGAAATAGAAAGCATTGAAATAATCGCTAAAGTTTTTTTTCATTAAAAACTCAATAGAATATTCAATCGAATATTCGGCCGAATATTCGTTTGGCCGAATAGCTCAAAAGGCCACTATTCGGTACGATCTCTATGCATAATATTGAAAATTCAAAAGTAATCAAAAAGTTGAAAACTTGAGGCATATTTAGTTTTTTTTACCATTTTTTCCAAATTAGTTAAACCATTGAAATATGAGTGTAAAGAAGTGGTTGCTCAAAAATAAAGTTTCCTTGATATTTAAATACGTTTCTCAAAATCCTTAGAGTACAAATAAAGTTCTACAAACTAAAGACACTTGAAGTAATTAAACAAGTCCAAGTTTGTGGAATTCGGATAAGTGATTGACAAGTTATGGCTGTTTGAACTTTTAGGAACGATTTTTTTTTTAAGCTGGGCTATAAAGTGTTAACATTTTATTTACATACAAATGTTGCCAAACATAGCTGACCGCAATGTATTTTCAGCCTTTTTACACATGATTTACCTGAGAAACACTGACCACCGCGATTATTTAAATTAGAAGGCAGAGCGCATCCCGCATTTAGGACGGAACACATGTTACTGGATCCATGAATAGCGTGGCGACGTCAAATCAAAACACCGATGCTGTAAATATTTTGAAAGTTTTCCACCCCGAAGTTTATCTCCCACCCAGTGCCAAGTTTAGGTTAGAAAAAGCACTTGAATCGGAAACATGAAAACAAATATTTAAACGCCGCATTTAATAGTGAATTGGGAAAGATTGTTGAAAATTCAACCAATTTTATTTTGAATTAATTTAACTGTTAGGTTCTTACATAATTGACCTCAATATTTTTATCAGGAAACTCAAGTTAACACAATTGATTTGAAGAACTTGAAAATAAGAGACTGACAATCTTATTGTGAAATAATGACAAATTAAAAACTGTCCTAGTAGAGCATCTGCATAATAAATCCACATGATGTTCAATAAATATAGTATATTAATTTTTTTTCTTCTGAAATAAATCATCGCTAAGAAACTGTCACTTGATTGATACCTTCATAGGCTATATAAAAGGCCCCCTTTTGTATATAGAAATCAGTTGAACAAAATGAGTTCGTTTAATTTTTTTCTTGTTTCGTTATCAATAGCTGTTGTTTTCAATTCAATCCCAATTAGAGCATATTACACAAAAAATTATTGCGAAAAGCATATTTGTCCATCACCGACCATGACGCATATCGGCTGCGACACGGACAGAGTAAGTGGAAATTATTTAACAGTTTGAAGAGATTATTTTGAACAAAATATTTAAAAGGGTAGATGAACACTTAATTTTTCAGCAATTTGCAAAAACATGTACCGGCCATCGACTGGTTCCAATGTCTACCAAAAGACAAAAAGTCATTCTAATGACACATAACCGTTTGAGAAACAACATAGCTAATGGCGAAATTACTGGATACCAAAAGGCAGCCAATATGTCAATGCTGGTAATTTAAAATTATCTAAATTTATCAATTTATCCACAAGATTTCTTACAACAGCTTTGGGACGATGAACTTGCCTATCTGGCAGAACTGAACGTCAAACAATGTGACACCAAACATGATCAATGCCGCAGTACAGGTGGTGTAAATTCCATAGACATTTAGTATTTAGAACGTATTTTCATAAACTACATGTTTACAGAGCGTTTCAAATATGCTGGACAAAACATCGGGCTTAGCTGGAACAGCAGACGTTTGGCTAATTACGGTTCTCTGCTAAAACGAATTGTAAAGAAGTGGTTTTTCGAACATAAAGATGCCTCCATGGAATACATCAATTCGTTCAAGTTTCGCAGCGATAAAAAGCCGTAATAGAAGCTCTGTGAGTTGGAAGTTTTGAATATATTTTAATGCAAAATAACCTCTTAAAGGATCGGTCACTTCACTGCAGTAATTCAAGATCAGTCGACCCACATTGGATGTGCGACCGCCGTTTACGATAAGGTACGCCACGTAGATGGAGAGGATCTTTCAGGAAAGGAATTTCTACTCACCTGCAATTACGCGATAGGGAACATCAATGATTATCCCGTGTACATCACTGGGCAGCCCTGCAGTAAATGTCCGACAAGAAAGTGCCACAGTGTTTACAAATCACTTTGCGAGTCCTAGAGTTATTTAAAGTAACTATTTGAAAAAAAAAATCAATTTCTTGAAAAATAAAGTTTGAACTCGCATTTAAAGGGTGTCTAACATAAAATTTCATCATTTTGCAATCGCTGTAAAAATCACCCATTATTTTTCCTGTATTTCTTAATTTGAAGTAAAAAATTATCACATGAAGAGCAACGGCGCAAATGCATGATGTGCAAACTTCAGAAAAATACTCAACTCTTTCAACTGGAAGTAGGAAAACAAATTGAAGTCGGGCTGCAGCTGTTGGTTTTGTGATTAAACGTAATAATGCAGTTCTGAAAATCCAAAAATTAAAAGAATAATTCTTATTAAGGTTCGACTGGTTGTTTGTTGTTATGACCCACAAGATTGTGAATACAGTTTGAATCCAAAACTCTATATTTCTATCAGGCAACGAGTTTAGACTCTATATGAAAAACTTCACCCACAGAAGAAAGGTTGCAAAATTTCAATACCGCTCTACGTTAACTCTGTGCCAAAAATGCGCTGAAACAAGCATTGTACCAAAGATGATATGGTTGGAAAAGCAATACTAGCATAATGCCTCGAGCTCCAATGCAAAATGATGCATGACCACTACATTCAAGCGAAACAAGAAAAACATTTCATGGGAAAAAAAGAGTGCCGTCGGGAAGCACATCCTGGCAATGCTATACAAACCGTATGGAGCACATCTCTCAGATTTCCCCTCAGATTTCCCCTTTTTTGACAGATTTAAGCTTTTTTCTTCAGATTTGAGCTTTCATCTCCTATGCTCTCAAGGCAAAAAAAGCTTAAATCTGAGGAAAAAAAAGCTTAAAAACGAGATTCACCAACACTTAGTTAAAAGATGTTGGTCACACGATACATAGACAAATCCTGTATCATTGCAGGGACCTGTCGGGAAGTGAGTATCGAGATCGCAACACTATTTCTATGTCGTCTTGCCAATCCGATATCTTAACCAACATACTACTTCTGCTAGATGAAGAACGAGGGATAATTGTCATAGTCTTTCTGCCACGCAACGGTCAATCCTTCGTTGGTTTTTCCATCCTCCTTTCTTGTGATGGGATGGGAAGGGACGTGAAAACGTTTTTATTTTGTTCCTTTCAGCCAAACGCAATGCTATCGCGCTGGGAGGACATTTTCAGCGATAACAAATCGTATCAGCGCCAATGGCGTTCACACCTTAAACCAATAACGTTGAAATATAGAGAACTCATGATTGGAGTAAAGGTAAAGGTTGAATCGTGGGTGTACTGGGCCAATTTTCATCAATTTAATTCGAATCATCTTAATATGTAGCTACTCTTTTGTTATCAAGTTTGTATACTTTTGGTGGCATCGCTAAATTTGAGATCAATAAAAATTGCTCAATAATGATGTTGATTTTAAACAGAAACCCGTAAAAATTGCTGCTAAAGCATATCCGACTGTACTGGAATGATGTAAATATACCAAAAGATCACAAAAGTTTGAAAAAGATCATACATTTAAAAATATCGAAAGTAATATAAATCATACGCAAAATAAACGATAGCAAAATTAATCAATTGAAATCGATAAAAAAATGATTCGGAATTGAATTTCTCTAGCCGAAATAATATCGATATATGTACAAGCACTTTTAAACATTTAGCAAAATTTCAAATTTTGACTAAAACTTAAAAACTGCTCTACTAAGATAAAAATTTGGAATTATATATTCGGTTAATGCAGTTCAAGAACACTGTGAAATAGTGGTACCGGTTAAAAAAATCAAATCAAACATCAGAACACATGTTCGTATCCATATCAGAATATAAATGTATAATTTTGAAAAAAAAACTAGCTTCTTAAACATTATTTTTTAAATATTTTTTTCACAAAATTCATTACTATCAGCACACAAAAGGCTACTCAGGACGATTTTTCAATGCATATTATAAAACGAATCAATGGGAGATCGAAGCAACCAGTTGTTGTGAAATGAAGTGTTTTTGTCAAGCTGCAGCAAAAAGCCTCGAGAATTTGTAAACGGTTGAGAACAAAATGCATATGAAACCTGCGAAACAGGAAACAGGAAAATATGTGTTCGTAGATTCTTACCAGAGGATATGGAAGCACCGATGGGAGCCAGGACCAGGACGAATGGTGATGCAATTATAGCATCTTTAAATTATTTAACCGGAACTCTCCCTTGGAAAAACATTATCGTGAACATGTGGTGAGCTCGTTCTGTTTTGCATTTGTTTAAGATAAGTCTGAAGTTGATGATGATGATGATGGCCCTCCAGTATCCCCCGTACATGGGAAATTGGGATGGACGAGTTCAACGAAGCTTGAGTTTTTTTGATAGGAAAAAAAATCACCTGATTTGAACTTTAAAATCGTCTACTACCAAAACAAAATGATTCAAAGCACTGAATCTATCGTAACATAGTCATTAGGTGATATGAAAAAAACCTAGCAATTGCTTTTGCTAAACTAAATCGAGCAGTCGAGCAGTGGCTTAAAGCAATTGCTTCGGTTGATATGAATAAAGTTTTTTTTGACAGCTGTTTTCTCTGTCAGGAGCTTTTACTTTTAGAACAAGCTAATTTGGTATGAATAAAGCCCAAATCTAAAGTAATCGCTCGACAAATCTCCTAGCAATTGCTTTATTTTCTAAGCATGCTCGGTAGCAGACTTTTCCAATAAATAATTCTTTAGCAATGTCATGAATTTATTAAATTAGCAATATTACACTTCAATACAATTCAAAATGGAATTTTCAACATGGATAAAGAAAAGTCGAAGTGATAACCCAGCTTTTTTCATATTCCTGTCGTTGTATGAAATAATTCGTCTAAGATGAAACTAAACAAATCAATTAGTAAATATTCCAAATTAAAAAAATCCGGCTATAGTGGAAGAAGTCCCAATCGGCTCGAAGTTGGAAGAAAATTGTAATAATTTAAAACATAATTCAGACTTCCATATTTACATGATTTTTTCTTTCTAAGATTTAAAAAAAAATATTTAAATTAAGATGCACGCCTATTGCCTATTTTTTATACATCGGATTATCCCGATCCGAGTACGTGTGGGAGAGCTATGATAAATGTTAAAGTTAGGCCATTTGTTGTTTGACTATATTCGAATACATATGTATTCATTTTTCTTTAAACATCAACATACGAGCACGCATTAACCAAAAACTTTCCGGTCGTTCTTACACCCACCATCCGCACCGTCGACTTCATGGCTATTTCAGCCGTACTTTTCAATTTTCTTATCGTCTTCTTTCATTTAACTTTAGAAAACTTCAGATTCTGCTGGTTGGATAGTTCTATTTTTCGAAGCAAAAGCTATGTTCTAAGACTTTAGTACACATCCGCTAAGCAAATGTTTATTCATACCAAACTAAGCAAATGCTTTGGGCTATCGCTTTGCTTGATTTCGAGCTAAGTAAAAGCTACCGAAGCAATTGCTAAACCTTATTCATATCACTAATTGTTATTTTGAAGCTAGATTGTAGAGTTTTGGCTGACATTATTCATCTTATTTTTCAATAAAATTTTTTGAAAATATTACAGTCCTCAGCCGGAAGTGAAGCAAAAAAAACCGATTCTATATATTCTATATATTGATTGTAATACGACTAAAACTCCAAATACTAGTTTTTTAGAGTACATTTATAAGAATATGATTTGACGATTTTTTCTGAAAATATTTTATCAATTAACGTGAAATGCTGACAAAATCAAATAACTTAAAATTTTGACGTCAAGCCTCACTGTTGAAGCTAGGAGTTTCAGTAGGAAACTTAAGGAGCCTATGAGGTTAGGACGAAATGGTCAGCCACAATGCTGGCCTAGCAAATCTAAGGGTTTACCCTCCCCAAATTCCCCGTTACTAAAACTCCCCGCGTTTATGGGTGGATCTTAGAGATCTTTGCATCTACCGGTTAAGTAAACGTTGTTGCCAGCGAATTTTCCAGTAGGCTCCATATCAAGGTTATTGAAATAGAAGGTTTGCTGACTTTAACAGTTAGTAGGCGTGGAGTGCGCGTGGGTTGGTGGCGCTCGTTATCTTTGTTTATAAACATAAGAAAGAAAAAAAATATAGTGAGGCAAGATGGTTCAATTTCATCCAAATTGATTTTCAGTGTCTCGAAGCCAGTTTCCATCAGCCACCGGCTGTTGTTCGTATTAATTATATGAAGCCATCGATAGTCGGTAACCAACGAACCCGAAATTCCAAACCAGCTGATCTCGCTTGTGCTGCATGGCGTTTTCAATACGAGCCAGTTGCCAAATATCCAGCGTCAACCAGGTTATTCTTTAACCGGTGATCACCCAACCATCGAATCAAACCCGTGAAAACCAGAACCCATCAAAAGCCGGCAATTATTAGACTGGATCATTCGCCGGATGTTCAATCCCAGCTCATCCTCCACGAATGCACCCGCCGTTATTTTGTCTGGCTACAAAAGCAGTGTCGGTGAGGATATTCGAGCAAATCGGAAAAAACATCGCAGTCTATTTCTACGGAAGCAGGACTCACCGCTGGAACCAGTCGAGTTGAGCCTACCTACCATTCCGGATGTTCCATAAAATTTCCTTTTCTGTTTTACTTGTGTGTTGGAATGAGAAAAAAACATTCATATGTATTCAAGCTATACCCGAAAATTAGGTTTTATTAAATGTAAGAATTTAATAAAATGTTTAAATTTATAAAACAAACCGTAATAATTGTCCATCATTTTAACAAAAAGACCGGTCTGTGTGTATTATACATTTATTGCAGTTGAACTGCCAGAGAATTCTGTTGAGAAAATCGCCCACCAGTTGCACTCTACTATGAATTCTTGAATTGATTTGACGATGCCGATAAACCATGGATTGGTAGACTGCACCGAAGGAAGTTTGCAAAATTTCGTGCGTGTCCCAGAGCTTTACTTCCTTCTTGGTAGGCAATGAAATGATATCAATCAATTTTAGTAACACCGAACGGCCATTTCCTCGTTGCTCAGCCAGTCAGTCATCTCGTCGTAGTCAAAGCGTTCCTTCATCAGCCGGTTCAAGCCACATTCTGGAACGCGAAATTGTCGCAGAAAATAATGTTCGTCGTGGTTCGTCAGTGATCGAATCTGATGTGTTTTGGATCTGGATGGAAAAAGGAATGAGCATCATTGTTACGATTTTCAGCAGTATAGGTTATTGCTGATTACAGTACCTCCGGAAAGGTATCCTTTAGCCCTTTCCATAAACCTTCCATCAGGCTGATACTCTTGCGAATGCCTTCATCGAACAGCAAGGTCGAGGTAAACCAGTGAGCACTAAGTGGTTGCTGTTAGCCAATAGCAGCTGAAATTGTGTATCAATCTCCGCCGAAAAACACTGTTTCGGAGGCCTTAGCCTGCACGTCCTGCCCGAAAGCGTTACATAAAAGCTGGGCATCAGCTTGCAGCGACTCGGACCGGTGCAAGTAGGTAAGACAACAGATGATACATAGAAAGCCAAATTTGCACTTCCCGTGTTCTGGAGAACTACTCCGAAAAAATGTCCAGATTTTAAAGCAGAATCCAGATCCTCGGGAGTTTTTCACGACCATGAACTAAACAAGGCTACCGGGAGAAGCTTTTAACAGCATCTCAGCTCGAATCGAATAACACGTAAACTGAGTGCTTTGCTGCCCATATTTGATAAACGGTCTAATATGCCAATTTTTTCAAAATTGAGAAAATTGTGCCATTTGATAGCTTATACTCTATATAATATCCCTACTTCATTCATTTTTCAAAAAATCCATTGGTAGAGGCATACAACCCTAAAGAAAATTTGTCTAATGTGCAATATATTTGATAAATTGTCTAATGTGCATGATGTGTTGAATCATCCTTCGCAGCAACCGGTGTCTTTGTATGGAAAGTTTTTCTAATCCCTTCTTGTTGTTATCTTGTGGCTTGGTGGTTAAGGGCGTGAGCAATCGCAGCAATATTTGAAAACGTATGCACATCAGGCAAATTCAGAGCTATTTGTCAACTTTAGTTCACGTTATATTTGATAAAGTGGCTACTGAGATTGAAATTAATTTTTTTCATAAATTCTTTATCTAAATTTGCGATTTAACTCAACCGCCTATGTCCTACACCTACAATGATTGTTATGCACATTAATCTACTTTATTTTGAGTATCAGGATGCAGAAAAATTGTAAAAACATTGATTTTGCGTTTTTCTCGCATTGGTGTTCATGGCACATTAGACCGTTTATCAAATATGGGCAGTTTGTTGGTAAACAAACGCAACGTGTCCATGGTAGCCGATTTGAAAAACCAGCATGGCTGATTCGGAAATTGGGCAGATCAGAACACCTACTATATACCCGCCTTGCTCCATATATTGGCATTTCATTTGCATTGCATGAGAACGAAATATTCAAGTAAAAACGAAAAAGTTACATTCTTCGAACAAATTTACGCGTTTTTCCATACCAAATTTCAAATCAAAACCCGGGTACTCACACCTTATTTTAAAAATCTGCAAAAACTCTGTCACTTGTTTTGACCAAAAAGACAACTCTTTAGATTACAGGGTTTTCGAAATTCGAAAAAAAAAATTCAAAACGCCACTCCGGAACAGAAACTTGCCGACCAAATATTTGTATTTTGAATGAAAATAACTCAGAAATGATTACATTTTTTTTTCATGGAAAATTAAAGTTATTGTATTGTTTTCTTTTAAACATCTTCTATAAACACAGCGTGCAATTCGCACAGTCCCGCAATTTTGTTAAAAATGAATCAAGATTTTTACAGATGGTACCAAAATTTGTGTAGCACAAAAACCCGAAAAAAGAGGACGATTCTGTATATGCCAATCTTCCTCTCTTCGAATGCCGCAAATGATGTTTACTTTGAACCGAATTCGACGTATTCGTAAGGTACAACATCTATTTTGAGTGCATGACCTTTAAAAATGAAGTTAAGAAAGGAAATTTAGAAGATTTTTTTCCAATTTGTAATAACAGTAGGTGAAAAAACTTGGAATTCAAAAAAAAAGATGAACTTTTTGTTATGTTGCAATTGAGAAAAACTCATTGAAATGACAGCTAGATTTAAGTATTCCTTCAAGTACGACGAATACCACAAAAAGTGTCTTTGAACGGAATAATTTACATACAATGTCACCATCCATCGTTCATTCATGGCAAATTCGACAAGAACAAAACGCGTTTTCACGGATGGATAATCACACGCATTGTTCCTGCTCAGTGAATGTTTCCTCGTCTAATGTGCATAATGATGGACACAGTACCATACTTCAAACAGTACAGTTTTTGCCGTATGGGTCGAATGTTCAATCGGTAGTAGGTATGTCTGGAGACCAAACCGAGCAATGCTAAAGTTTTCCAAACGATCAACAAGGTGCTAATCACGTCTAGTTTGTGAGCTCCGATTAGTGTCTCACGTGCTCGGCGTAACGAATGAAAGGCGCGAAAACAAATCATTAGTCACATTCACGTATTACATTTACCGGTGAACGTACCAAGTCGTAACAATTTACCATGGAACAAACCTCGCAGGAGAGCTCGAATCAAATGCACTAGTGGCCGGTGTGAGTTTGGTCAGACCAGTTCCGAAATATTCTATAAATACTGTCTATTTAGTTGCATAACATCCGAAAGAAGCCGTCAGCTTTGACTAGACACAGGCCATCGTCGTCGTAATGATGGCACTCGAAAAACCAGAATATACTGAAATATATAGCTACACGTATGTATATTGCTCTTAACGATGGCGGGATTATTTGCGTTTACTCATTCAAAAAATTTATGCTTGGCTTGGTTCGATTTTGTGTAACCGTATGGCCGTTTCAAGTTCAGCGATATTCGCGCTACCGTTTTATCCGCGTCATAGGACACACAATTAGAGATATTCTACCGAAAACCGCAAGACTGGCGTGTTCAGCAGAGATCGTGGCCCACCCTCATAGTATTATCATCATGTAAACAGAGCGGAAGCCGCTTTTCGTTTCATCTAACGATAGTATTTTCCAACTTGTGATAATAGAATAGATAAAGTGTAGCGGATTGTTGTAAAAAAGTTTTCCTAATACATATTATAACCAAACGGATTGTTCAACGATTATCAACCACGCCACTTCGAGAGGAGACGCGTATCAAGGAAGAGAAGTTTTTCCGGACAAAAAACCTCGATTGTCGAGAGCATGAAATGATTGTTGCATTTTTTAGTGTAATGGCAAACTACGGTAATTTGGACTCATGCGCATATTGCATTCCAGCCTCCACTATCTTTCCTACCATAGATGAAAATGCATTCCACAGTCTGGCTCGATGCTAGTAGCAATAGTTTTACTTACGTAGTGAAAAAAGTTGATTTTAATTGTCAGAAATGGCCCCGAATATCAAGCATCGTGTGTTTCGACTTTTCCGCAGACGTAATGGTAATCTTCGATTTATATTTGGACAAGTGCAATAATATTTATTCGGCATTGGAAACATCCGGCGGCTGAACAGAAATGGAGCGAAAACGGCACCCAGTTTAAAGAGGAAAAAAAACACCTTAATCCTCATCGCCACTTTTTCGATGAAGAGATTTTTCCATTTCAAGATTGCTGTCAACAAATGTTCATATTTTTTCCGAATAAATACAAAATGTCAGTATTTTGAAATGATGGCAGTTCCGACATTAATTGCATTATAAATTCACAACAACGCAAACAATATTTGATCTGACATAGTGAAGAAAATGGAACGCAATACACAGTGAGCGAAACAAGAAGAGTACCACTATGTGTTTTGCTTGTTAAAATGTGAATGATTGAAAACCATTTAAATTTTCTTCTACAATACGTATTAAATTGTCCAACGGATAAATCAAGTACAGGTTTACTTTTTTTAGATTAAGTAAAAGTATGAAAAAAAGGTGCGAAATAAGAATAGTATCACTTATGTTTTTTTTTACAAAATTCAAGATTATTTGTTAAAATTTACAGTGTAAAAGTGAGTAATTATACTTCTACGAATTAATTGAATAGATAACTGCATTTTTTGGCTGTTTTTAGCATTCCAAAGGTTTTAAAAGGATTTCAACGAGATTTTCCTATAAGGAGTGTATTCGAAAAAAATGCAACACTTTGTTTTGTGAATAACTTGACTGCATGGATGGAAATTATTGAAATTTTCAGTGAAACTGCCTAGTAACAAAATGTTTAATTATGCAAGTTTTTGGGACATTTTGTTAAGTGGTTTTTGAAATAGCATCCATTGAAGAAGTTCATCGGCTTTAATTTTTAGGCGCCACGTGCGCCATATATAATGCATACTATGAACTAACCTTCTTCCAAATCAAGACTTATTTCGATTATTTTTTCTGTTTCCTGCAGCTTGGTTTTCAAAACTACTCCAAAAAATTAATTTTATCGAAGTTATGGCAAATTTAGCAGATTGTCCTCCTTCGGCAGAAAAACATCATATTTGATGACAAGTCACTCCATCTCTGATTTCCAGTTATTCAGGGTGGCCACAACTTTTTCATTTTGAAATTCCCGGTTTTTTCCCGGTTTTCCCGGACAAAAATTTAAGATTTTCCAGACTTTGATTGTCCACATCCTACCCAAAATCGTTATGGGGTTTTAAATCATGTTTACAAAAAAATATAAATGGTGTGTTAAACAGGACTTTTCAGTCAATCATTCGTTATGTGAAATCTATAATTTTTTATGCGTTACAGATATCAATTGTGTTACTACAGCTCACAAAATCCACATCTTTTGAATTTTAAATTGTTCTGAGGGCGTTCAATCATGTAACTCCCTTGTCACCGAAACTTCAGTAAAAATGTTGTTTTCAGACGTTTTACAGCCAGTAATAAATGCATCTTGGAGTGTATTATAAATTTTTGCTAAACATTTATCATCCTGATTCACAAAGGATTGTTTATAATTATCCTTGTTTTTCAAAACATGGAGTAATTATGAACACTTGTTTTTAGGTACTGTTTGATTATCTATACTTATCTTTAGTATTTAAAATACCAATAACTGTCAAGACCTTGAAAATAAACCGTTATACAAGGCTTTATCAGTTTCTAAAATATGTGAATATAAGATTGCAGGACAAGATTCCTTTTCCTTTGTGAATACAAAAAATCCCTATGACTAATTAAGGGTAAATTTTTAAAGACAACAAATTGTATCTAGACGCAGTGTTTAGATTCTTCCAGAAATATTGCCATCACTAAAGAATTTTACGTAACAAGAATCTTAACAGTGCTCATTACTACGCCATATTAACCTGGGAAATTATGAACAGATATAAGAACAAAAAAGAATGATCTTTGTTCATGATAACTTTAGTTGACCCTACAATTTTACGAAGAACTTGCCTTCTGTTTTAGCTTAGTTTTAAAAATATATTCTTTAGAATTCAGAACAGATTTTTAATATATTGAAAAAGACAATTATCAATATTTGCAAAAAAAATCTTTTTCAATTTTCCAATGTATTTTATGCAATTCAGGACTAAAAAATTGACTTTTAGACACTGAGCAAATTATCGAAAAGCGATCATTTGCAATACAAACTGTTTTTCGCCTTCAAAAGTACAGTCCACGATCGACTTCATCGCAAATTTTTAGTCATTTGGTATAGTCATTGACATGTGGTTATTTACAAAATGCACTTCTTGAAAATCAATAAATGGGTTTTGAAAGTATTTTTCAAACTTTCATAAAATTGTGTATGCCACTCGTTGCAAAACTCGATTTTTACAGCCCTCGATGTAATTATCTAACTCGCCAAGCCTCATTACGACTCGTTCTAAAGAAATAAACTTTTTGCAACTTGTTGCAATGAATAAATATAATTAGAAACCATTCACCAAACATTGTTTTTGCATCTTGAATTCTCACTTTAAAAGTTGAGAAAAAATATGGGCAACAAGTTAAGAGTCTGAAAGACTGTTTTGATGATAACAGCATATAAAAGTGTGAGATATAGACAAAATTTAAAACATTTATTCAATTCAGATTCTACCATAGTTTTTTTTTATTTTAAACTAATGAATTTCAGTTTCGAAATGAATATTTTAAAAAAATTGCAAATGGAATTGAAAATTATGATATTTTGATTTATTATAATAAAATCAAAAGCATCGTTAATCAATAAAAATAAGAAACATTTATCTATTTTTGATTTTCAAAGCGTAGTAGAATTGTTATTTAAAATTTTGCAGTTTAAATTGATTGATACTCGAATCAAACCACTGTACTACTTGATTTTGAGTTCAAGATAGCATTTTGATACATTGAAATTGCAAATTTCGAAAGAAATAAAAAAAAAAAGGAACAATGTAATTTTTTGTAGTAGCCATACAAAGTTTTAATAAAACATTTGTAAATCCCCTACTACATACGACCTCATATTCGGTTTTTAACTTTTTTTTAAAAATATTTTTAGCATCATTCAATACTGAAATACATTGCAAACTATACTTATAATTTAAAAAAAAAACTGATTTCGTACATTAAACTATTAAAATTATTGTGGATTTTATTTGAGTTACAGTTAGTTGTTCAACAGGGTAAAATTATGTTCCGTTCAATATCATTATTAAACGGAACATAATTTTACCCTGTTGAACAATTAACTGTTACTTTTTTCACTCAAATCAAATCCACAATAATTTTAATTGTTGAAATAATGTACGAAATCAGTTTTTTTTAATTATAAGTATAGTTTGCAATGTATTTCAGTATTGAATGATGCTTAAAATATTTTAAAAAAAGTTCAAAACCAAATAGGTTAGTTATAACGTATTTTATGATGTTTGCATTGTGCCGTCCTGAATTTGAATCATTTTCAGATTTTGTCAAATCTAGTTCTGGTGAAATTAGGTTTTGACATTAAAAAATTGCCAAGTATGAGTATTATTTATAAATCATTGATAACTAATAAACAGACAACCCTATATAAAAAACAAAAACAGATTTCGGATCTATTTATTATTCTCCATTTGATAGAGGATTAGGACATTACCTAGCTATTCTTGATTCAAAGAAACAATGCTGAAAAATAATCCTCAAGTTTTAAAAAAGCAATAGAAAAATGTAGCTATTTGTGACATCAGTGAAGTACATTTATGAGCTTTCGATATCAAAGACTTAAATTCTATTGACAACTTTTTTGAAGACTTCAATTTTTTTTTACTTATGCTTTTAAAAGAATATTTGATTCATTTTGATTAAAAAAAATTCCAAAATATCTATAAATTCTCATATTTTCACAGACTGTGAAAAATAAATTTAAAAGACGCCTAAGTCTTCTCACAAGTTTCAACTACTCGCATCTTCGTAAAAGTTGATCATTGATTCGAAACCTACGATTTGAGAATCTTAGAAAAGTTCTAAAATGTTGTTTAAAAAATTATTAAGTTGACCCTTGATTCTCGAAAACTAGAGCTAGCAGAAAAAAAAACCAATCTGCATATTTGGATATGTCGCCCTCAAAATATTCAAATAAGCTCTCAACCCCGGGCAAACGAAAGAATGTAAATTTGGTTGACTTGTGCTATCAAAAAGAAATAAACTAAAAATAATCAATATTATTGCAATAATTTTGTTATTTTTACATGGTTCTTTTTTTAAAGTCAAATTCAAGGATTGTTTACTTAAATGCTTTACTCAAAACACAAATATGTATATTTTGAGGAATGTAACATGCAATGTTGAATCACTTTAAAATTTTTGAAGAATTTACATAGTGTCTTTTATCTACATAAACACACCCTTATTAAAAACGGAAAATTTGTCACTGGATTTTCCTAAATTTCATTTCAATTTCGTCACGGATCAGGTTAAAAATTAGTTCATTCGAAATATTCGCAAAATTTCAAAGGAATCTTAACATATTCAAGCTTTAAAAAGGGTGATTTGAAATTTTTCTGGATCAATTATAATCAGTGATCGAAAAAACTTAATTTTCCAAACAGTGCGCTTGATAAAAGCTGGTTTCCTTTATTACTAGAGAAATTTCCAGAGATGCCAAATATATTATTATTAAGCTACAAAAAATACCGTGTCATGCATAAAGATAATTATCATGTGTTCAACTCTTAAATTAAACACAATTACTGGATAATTATAATACATTTCCAAATTTGCAACTAAGAGTTTTGGATTCGAAATTTAACTTAAATTTGCTTGTTTTTATATGATTGATAGTTTTTTTAAACTATTTTAATGATGTGCGATACTTGAACAAATTTTAAGAGACTTTGTTTTAAATTTCTCATCTTATTCTTCGAGGCAGTTTTAAACTCTAAGTTCCGGAAAAATTAGTTAGTTTTTTTTTTTTATTTAGAGGTAGTTGAAGAGAAATCAGAGAGTATTTAAAAAATTCCAAACATATGAAAATTTTTTCACACATTTTTGAACTGTTTAATTTTGACTTGGAAATTAAGTTTTGAGATTTGGGTTGAATCTCTGATCTTAGAACCAAAACTCAATTTCGGTTTCCTTTTGTTAATTTTCCCGGTTTTTGGTCTGAATTCCCGGTTTTTTTCCCGGTTTTCCCGGTTCCATTTCCAATTCCCGGTTTTTTCCCGGTTTTCCCGGTTTTCCCGGTTCTGTGGCCACCCTGAGTTATTGCACCTCTCGAGATCCAACCAAAACAGAGTAGGTATCAACTTTGTAGTACCTATGGAAGAGTTATTGAGGGAAGAAGGTCGAATTTGGAGGCAGCATTCTTTGTATTTTTAGTCATTTATTGTGCCAATAGTTATGTAATACTATCTGATTTGCAGCTTTCACAAATCGTCAGGCACCTCAATTGCTAGACATCAAACTTTTCAAAGTCAACGAAAAGTTATTGGCTGCAAACCTGCCAGGAGTCCGCTAAAATCATTTTTGCTGACCATAACGTAATTTTTCAAAACCTCGCCCCGCTAGCGATTCCAATATTTTGAGCACGATTTGACCACCTTATTTTGTTTATATCAACGGCGAGTAGCTTTTTTACCTTGCAGAAATGAAGTAAAGCCTGTTTATAAGTCAGCTAGATGAGCCAGTAAAAAAAATGTGACTTCCCTAATCGAAATTTTTGGTTTGCGCTTAATAAAATCTCTAACATTCACTACCTTCACGAAATCATTCATCTTCACTTCATAAATAGTAAAATTTGGAATGAATTAGCTCACCATTAGATCATCTAGGACTCTATGAACAATTTACCACATGAATTTTGGTCGAATAGTTGATTTTCAGCTTTTGGGTCTCTTACAAAGACTTTCCAGAATTTTTCGCGATCCTGCCCAAAAAAAAAAAGTCAATGACCCTCTGTGTTAGACGATATCTCAAAAACTACTCGACATAACGACATAAAAATTGCACATGTAAACAATACACCACTAGCTAGCTTCACTGAAAATTTCATGAAATTCCATCCATTCATGAAGAAGTTACTCACAAAACAAAGTGTAGCATTTTTTTTTCGAATAAACCCCTCAGAACTAAGAAATTTGGCATTTGAGCTATAATCAAACTGTTTGATTTCTTCAATAACATGACGTGAAATGATGAAACACAGATTCTAGGCTGAATTTGAATAAAAAAAACACAAGCTTCTCATTCAAAAATACTAAGGTTTAATTAAAAATAGTGTTCAATTAAACACTATTTTTCCAGTTTCAAGTCGTAGATGGCAGTACTATCTTGCTGTAAATAAAACGGAACTTAGACCCATTTTCACTTATCCGGGATTAATTAAGGTGTGTGGGATGATTTTGATCAATAAATAAGAACTTGGTACTGGGAATACGCCTTGAAAATTCTAACATCACTAAGACCATGCCCACCAACGGTTGCTAAACCTCGAATCGAGTACATTCAGCAACATATCTATCAATTCATCATCGCACCAACAGTCGCTAACTTCATTCGAGAAATAGCATTCGAGCAGTAGGTTGTTACAGGATGCGTTTATGTAGCAACCCGGTAGCAACGCAGCCGGTAGTCGCTATCAGAAAATAAACAAACACAAATACCTACCTGGATCGCAACAATGGGTGCGAAAATAAGTAAGTAGTTAAAAACGCAACCAATCAAAACATCTAAAATACCGACCGAAATAGCAACTTGCGGTGGGCTTGGTCTAAATAAAATAAATAGTTATTTTGACGGAGGGGAGTGTAGAGCTGTAAAATCCGGTTCCGTAGTCCTTGAGGTCGGACACTAATGTCGATTGATTCCAGAAGCGAAGGACAGTCAATTTTCGATGTTAAGATATCGGAGACAAACAAGGCCCTTGTGACTGCTCGACGGGCTTGTAACGTGTCTAGGCCAATGAGGCCACAGCTTTTCTCGTAGCTTGGTAGGTGGAACGGATCGGACCAGTTCAAATGGCGTAGAGCATACCGCATGAAACGTCGTTGTAAAGCTTCGATTCGATCAGCGCCATTCTGACAGAAGGGGCTCCAAACTGCCGATGCATATTCCAGGATGGAGCGAACGAGGCTGCAGTAGAGGCTTTTCGAGCAGTATACGTCTGCGAAGTCCTTAGTCACGCGGAAAATAAAGTCTAAATAACGAGAAGTTTTATCCACTATTAATTGTATGTGTCTTAAAGTCAAGTTTTTAATCAAGAATCACACCTAAATCCTTGATGTGGTTCACACGAGCAATTAAGTGGTCCGAAAGGTAATAATCGGTGGAAGTGGGATGCCTTTTGCGCAAAAAAGTTATGACGGAACATTTATTGCGGGTCAACGCCAGGCAGTTGTTGTTGCACCAGTTAGCAAAAAGGTCGAATTGTCTTTGTAGTGAAGCAGTGTCTTTGGGGCCTTTGATTGCGTTGAACAATTTCAGATCATCAGCGTAGGCAAGTTTTGGTCCGTCAAGCAGTAGAAGAGCGTCATTAAAATGAATAAGGAACACAATCGGTCCTAGATTGCTCCCTTGGGAAACCTCGGAAGTAGCATGGAATTGTCTGGAATACGAATTGTACGGCCTTCAGGTTAACTTTGTGAATACATCTCTTGATTCTACCAACCAATTATTTGCTGTTCTTGGCTCTCTAACTATTTTTGTACACCAATGAGCACAAAATTCCGAAAAATATTTAGATTGGGCGACACTGAGGCAGATTTGTCGAGTTGTGGTTCTTGGGTACAAATGGGATCAAATGGGTATTTAGGAAGGATTGTGGTTTTTCTTTTGGCATAATGCGATGACGCTTTATCCGGCCAAGACACGTATTGTCCATCTGCATGATGTTTGTGTAGAAACGGCGTCACAATTTTCTTCAAAGATTCATTCTGGTACACATCTTGATTGATAGCCAAACCAGACGACTTGAACCACGGCTTAGAAATACCTCTCTCGGAAATGGCGATGAACAGCATCACTTTCTGTTCATAATTATGTTTGAACTTGTATTTAATGTATGGAGATGTAGTACAACTATCCTTGGAATAGTATCGATCGTTTCCGGGGATGTTCGTTTTCAAAAGAGGGGGAAGTAAATTTCTTCGTCAAAAACAAAACATTTTCCGGAATATTTTCTATCGTCCAGCGGCATTGGGATTCAAGAGTCGAAATCTGTATTCTAGGGCTCTTGCCATCTTTCGGCACTTATTCCAAATATTTTCAATGTCTTGCCAATGAACTGATGAATACAATTGAACTTTTTGGCGGAATGCCGTTGGTTAAGTGAATCCTTGTGGTAGAAGGTACGAGAAAGAGAACGAAGTTTTTTTTGCGTCAATTATTTTCGCTGGTCTGCCATTATCTTGCTTGCGAGTAGTTGTTGGGGATTTGAGGCAATAGCCAAAATAGCTGAATCGGGAATTTGATATTCGGGAACACCTCCTATATATATACACACCTTGTGCGGGATGATTTTGATCAATAAATAAGTACTTGGTACTGAGAGAACGCCTTGGAAATTCTAAGATAACTAAATAAAATAATTAGAATTGCACCAAGGCCACTAAAAGTAAATTTCTTGGACCTATAATCAGAATAATGTTGCACTTTCCGATGGATTTTGATAAACCAGATGGCTAGCAGTATTTTTATTTTTGGTATAATTTGTAATAGAATCGGAATTTAAAATGAGTAGAAACTTCGGCGGTGGTACATTCTGGTGCTGGTGAGTTTTTGCAAATCCAGAAAAGCTTTTTCAGCGTGAACTCCAACAAAGCTGTGTTAGAAAACTATCTCGAAATGCTGAATATGTGCTTAAAATAGACCCTCAAAATCAATAGTGCTGCCATCTACGACTTAAAACTGGAAAAAGTGTGGTTTACTGGAAACAAATTTTTGAATTCCAACCTTTTTTTCTGATTCGAAATTTTTCCAAAACGTTTGTTTCATCATTTCACGTTATGTTGATGAAGAAATCAACCAGTTTGATAGAGTATTTTAGCAAAAATGACAAAGTTCTTAGAACTAGAGCCAAGAAAAACTTTTGGGATCGAATCCCATAAGTGGTTAGGTGGCCGTGTGGGTGATAACCAACATACATAAATACATACATTCATATCCGTTGAAATTCATGTAGAACATTTAAAGGAGAATTCGTCAGCTTTGTTATGCATTAAAAAAAATGAGACTCGGGATATCAAGGCGTTTGAAGCTTATAATTTTGGATTTATTGAGAGTTGGAAAAGGGATATTTTTAAAGATGTAACGCAACGAAATTTAGAGGGATTGTTTTTTACAAGGATGTTTACAACAAAATGTATTGATACATTGTAATGAAAATCGGATTCTCCTCAAACTTTTGAACCCATGTTCAATGCTTTTTACAGAATTAAAAGCGGCTGAGAAATAAAGAAGTTACAACGGGGAAAATTAAATAACCTGACGCAACGAAAACTGTGATGTTGAACAATACTGCGGCAAAATATTCGAAGCAGTATTTCTCATTAATAGTGATGAATATCACCATTAAAAAAGATAACTATTTTTTGAAGCTTAATAACTTTTGTGTCTTAACTTGAATCGAAATGCAGTCTTCGGATGAAATATTTGTCATAGTTTATGCTTTAAGAAAAACCGATTTCAAAAGAAATCGGCCGAAGGAGGCCAAAGTTATTTATGAAAAACTGGATTTTCGTGCGTCCCGAACAAAATGTCTCAAAATCCCATACAAACTTTAGGCTCGTTGAGCGACCCTTTCCCGTGATCCGATCTGGCCCAAATTTGGCATGAAACCTTGTACTAGGCCTAGGATCAATTTAAGCCTGCAGCGCATATTTTTTTCAAAAGTCGGGTCATTTGGGGCAATCTAGGCACCATTTTTAATCGCGTTTATCGATTTTGACAAAACCTGGCCAGGTACTAAGTAGATCATACATTTTTACATCTTTGGATTTCGAGTTTTTCAATGAAAATTGTCAAGATACAGCGAATTTAGTGAAGCAATTCCAAATTTTTCATTTTTTACAGGAACATCTGTAGGTATCTTTGTTTCTAGTCATTGTAAAGACTTCAAATTTTGTAGAGCGTTAGTTGGAACCAAATTGTGTGAAAATTTCTCGAGAAAATATCAAGCAAGAGAGAAATGGCAGCTTGTCAAATTTGGAAGAGAGTGCGCAATTCCACGCGATTTCTGTCTGTCTTTCTGTCTCTTCCCTATAGACTCGAAAACCGATCTGCGTGAAACTTGGCAGATGGGGGTATTGGAGGCCGGGAAAGGTTTCTATAACAGTTTAGGACCTCTCCCATATAAAAGTAACCAGTCTTCATAGCTCGAGAACTGATCATGCAAATGGAACCAAATTTGGCATGGGAGTGTATGCGGGCACGAGAAATGTTTTCTATGATGATTTAGTACCCTCCTTCTCTCCAGTGGGGTGGTAGGAAGGAGGAAGGGGACTCTCTTACATTTATTTTTCATAACTCGAGAACTAATCAAGCAAATGAAACCAAACTTGGCATGTAAGGGTATTTCAATGCGAGAATTGTTTCTATGGTTATTTGAGACACCCCCCTCTCCCTGTTTCTTCTTTTAACAACTATACCGAATATTCGTTTGGCCGAATAGTAGAAAAGGTCAATATTCGGTATTCGGCCGTTCTCCGAATACCACTATTCGGTACATCTCAATTTTAAACCATTCCTTTCTTACAGTAGAAGCATAGGATTGAAGCTATAGTAAGGGGAGACGAGGGGTTCCATACTTTTTTTTGCATAACCCGAGAATTCATCTAACAAATGGAATAAAATCTATATGGGAAATTATTTTGATATCTATTATGTGTTATGAGCCTACTTGGTTGAATAATTCTACTGAATCGAAGCAATCGAATTTCTTATACCGTGGTTTGATTTAAAGGAAACTTTCGATTGCTTTGATTCAGTATTTTGATATGGTTCTATGATTATTTGAGACACCACCCTTCTTCATTCAGTGAGCAGGAACGTAGGAAGAGGGGAGAATTGCCCAATACAATTTTGTTAGCATAGCATGGAAAGGTATTTGAGTACGAGATATATTTCAACTATTATTATAAATATCTCATAGATTTTTTTCTGACTACGTCAATTTGATGTCCCATTCTTCTCTGATTTTTCTCTTGGCATTGAATTTTGAAAACCAAAACAAACATTTGTTATGAGTTTTATTACTGATAAATATAAATTATAATTTATAACAAAATACCAAAACAAATTTCGTTATTCTGATTCTAAGATCCGTTTCTTGAAATGAATTTTTGATTTGATTCTAAGTTGAAGACAAAAAAGGAAGTGAAGAATGAAGTGTTTCTTTCACTTCTATCGTAATCCGTGTACTTCGCATGGTATTTTGATAGTTGCTTAGTTCGAATTTCAAAACCACATCAACACACTGCTATCTAAGGATTTTAACAACTCAAAATAAGCTAATTTGAACAAATGATGTTTTTTATTATAACTTGTAATGTTTCCTTTTTTATTATTTACATACTTGTGTTGTCATCATGATGTTATTTAAATCATTTTCAATATCATTTGGAGATTCAATGAAAATAAAGATTCTTATTGTCTTTTTGTTTAATTTTCTCGAATAGTGTCACTACGAGGTACGGATGAAACCGATTCCACAATTTTAGAGACTCAGAGGCTCGGAATCAGAGCCCGTTTAGCTGGTAAATCGGATGCGAAGGAACCGGACTTGGATAAGTCAAATGTACCAGCGAAACAGCTAGAACCAACAAAACAGGAACCTCTTGAAGAGGAAGAGGAAGCTGAAGAGGAAGAAGAAGAGGAGGAAGAGGAAGAGGAGGAGGAAGAGGAAGAAGAAGAAGAAGAAGAGGAGGAGGAAGAGGATGAGGAAGATAAAAAGGAAGGGAAGAAGCCAACAGGCGAAGAAGTAACGAAACAAGCACTTCCTGAACCAAGCACAACTGTAGTCACCGAAACAAAGCTTGAAAAGACTGAAGAATTACCAGTAAGTTCCTGTTCTGAAACTATTGCTGATCCCGAGCCAACTGAGTCAATAGCCCAAGAATCTCACGCCAAAGAAACAGAGTCAATGGAAGATAGCCAAGCGGGGAACCTGAGATCAACTACTGGGGAAAATAAATCTTCCCAGGATGACATCGTCAGCGGTGGCGGTGGCGACACGAAGAGTGATCATTCGCTTGGCAAACCAGTCGTTCCGCCGCAGACTTATCTGTGGGAGGAAGTGAAAAAATCCAAGGAACAGGTAAGTGATGTAAAGTATCGGCCAATTTTCGCTCTAGCAAAGCGAATGCGCCACATTAACAAGGGCTGTCTCTGTATGTGAACTAAAACTTATACGATTGGATTGGTAGAACGTCTAACGATGCAAAAATATCGTTATGCAGTGATAGTAATAAATGCCCAATTCATCCATTTCTTAGAAATAATTTCAACAATAGTGCTTAAGCTTAAGCTAACAGCTTTAATGTAAGGTATAAAATTAATCTTAAAACGTTTTCGGGACTCTAGATATAAAATATTAATGTAAAACACAACCACAAGGTTGCCAGACTTTTTTACGATGCGTATCCGGGACGGAGAAATCCAGGCAATTTTATATTAAAAAACCTGCCAGAATCCGGGTATTTGATTTGAAGTTGACGACAAAAAATCCGGGCAATATCCGGTCAGATTTGATGAAAACCCAGAAATTACTCATCATAAACCAAGAAAAAAAAATGAAAAAAAAAAATTCATCAAAACTCATTGACAGATTTTGAATTGTATTTAAGGCTTCCAAAAAATCTTTCATGATTCACATTTTCAAGGGTGATGGGAAGTATTAAAGAAACTTGAGGTATCAAAGGAAGAAAGATCATAGCCGTAAATATCATAAATTTCTCGAAAAAGATACAACGGCTTACAGGTAGAACTTGAACCCGCAATTTCCGCTTCAGTACAAAGGCGCGTTAGCCAATTACACCACGGTGAACGTGACGAAATAGGCTCAAGTACGCGTACATGTCGAGTTCCGTCGTTCGACCCCTGGACCTTCTATTGATACTAGAGGCTATTTCGTCACGTTCACTGTAGTGTAATTGGCTAACGCGCCGTTGTACTGAAGCGGAAATTGCGGGTTCAAGTTCTACCTGTAAGCCGTTGTACCTTTTTCGAGAAATTTATGATATTTACGGCTTATGTTCTTCCTTTCTCTGATATCTCATGTTTCTCTAATATTCCCATCACCTTTGAAAATGTGATCATTTTCTGGTACGAAGATGTACCAATAAGAAATTAAAAAAAACGTTAGATTTGACTTTCATGATTGTTATTATAAAACTTGCTCAAAAAATTTCGTTTTGGAGGCCTAAATGAAAAATTTTTACAACACAATTTGTTTTTATAGTTTGGTTAGCTAAATAAAGTAAAAATCGGAGCATTTTTAAATGAAATTCGGGCAACGGTTCCCAAGTTTTGAATTAAATATCCGGGCAGAACCGGGCAATCTGGCAACCCCTAAACAAATATATGTGTAATGACATTAAAAATGTTGCCTGGTAAAACAACTTTAATTTGTAGAGAGAATGAGGATACTTGTTCCCTGGAGTGACTTGATTCCATAGCACTGACCACACTGACATGACACTTAGAACAAAAATTCAACCATTCTCTGTCTAATTTTTTGTTGTCTGATTTTGCAGGTTCGCAATACCGACGGCAGGTGGCGAACCTGAAAAATTTGACAAAAAATGCCCTGTAGGAAAAATGGTCCTGTTTAGCCCGATTTCATCGTAGAAATTGCGTGTTTTATTTTTAAAGTTGAGTGGCATTTCCTAACATAACTTATATTCATCCAATAATTGCTTGATAAAAAGAACTAAAAAAAGTGCTTTTATAAAAAAAATTAGAAAATTGCGCCTTTAAGTATGCAATGACTATTGGATAGTAGACTTTCTAGAATTATTTTTGACTGACACTTATAAACTGAAAAAGAGAACGAATATGGCCAAAATATGTATATGGACCAGTTATCTTTAGATTTTGCTTGATTTTTGCCAAGGGTTAGGGCACATCGAATGAAGGATCAACTTAAAGCATATAATGTTTTAATCGTCCCAAGAAAATGCTTCTAGATCATCTATGGGTTCATGTATCGTTCTAACTTATAGAGCATATAAACTTGAAGTTAAACTAAGGTTGCCAGAAATTTTTCAGGATGTATCCGGGCCGGACAAACCGGACAATTTTATATGAAAACCTGACAAAATCCGGGCATTTGATTTCAAAAGTGACGACCATAAATCAGGGCAATATCCGGGCTAATTTTCTCAAAACCCAGAAAGTACTCAACAAAAATCTAGAAAAAAAAATAATTGAAAAAAAAATTGTGTTTCATCAAACTCATCAACAGATTTTGAATCGTATTTTAGGCTTCCAAAAAACTTTCATGATTATTAATATAGAACTTGCTCAAAATATTTAGCTTTGGAGGCGTTTTAGTTTTAGTAGTTCCAATAATCAATTGAAATCCATTTTAGGATCAACAAAAGATCCGGTGGAACTTTTGCATAGATCCGGTGTGTACAAGATCAGTTGTTCTGACTGTGATAAGGTATACATTGGACAAACAAAAAGGAAGTTAATAGAGAGATTCGAAGAACATTTGGCAATTGCCAAATCAGATTCGAAGAAAAAAGTTCCCCCTTCACAGAATCCTAGATCTTCAGTAGCATTACACATCTGTGAAACAGGCCATTTGATCGATCAAGAAAATATTTCTTTACTTCGATCGTTGAACAGTAATTCGCTGAAGTTAGATGTAGCGGAAAGTATTGAAATTTTCAATCAAAATTCAGCTAAACTGTTGAACGGAGACAACGGACCAGGTCATAGTTGGCTGTTCAAGTTCTTAGGTAGGAAGAAATATAATTTACCTGACAACGCCCAAAATAGGGCGGGTAACAATAATAATCTACCTGACAACACCCAGAAAAGGGTAGGTAGGCCCAAGAAACTGACAACGGCACATTTGCCGAGCATTCGAAGGTTCTTTTTACCTACAAATAATTCAGAGCTACCTAGCTTGGACAATTTAAGGGAGGGATATGATACACTTTCTTCAGTCGATAACCCACTGAGGATGCTAGCAAGTAGCTAGTGAAATACTAGTATTTGGGTCTTTCAAATACTGTAGCTGAATTCAAAGGAATCTTCGACTACTTTGAAATAATAGTTTCATTCAGCTAAGAGGTTCTTCAAACCTTTGATTATTAGTGACAATGGCATCCACGCCTAGTGAACCAAACAAATTTATTAGATTGAAAAAGTGTATCGCGGGGTTGCAGAAAAGCATTTCTTTTCTTAAGGAATGTTTACGTTTTGGGTTAACTCCTGTTAGCCATAAAATAAAAGTGAGTGTTCAAGTGCCAAATAAGTTAGTGAAAAAGTTACAGTGTGAGTTCATCAGGGACAGCATCCAAAAGATGTATGCCCAGTTGAATTCTAAAACTCTGGAGTGTTACGCACTTCATCTTAAATTAGCGAAACAATACGAAGCAGAGTTTCCTTCTTTTTTGATGAAAGTGAAAGTAGCTGAAGAGTGTGAGGCGAGAAGAAAAAAGTTGACGCTTGACAAAAAGTTGAAGCTCTTGAAGGTGAGGCAACCGGTCAAATCGAGGGAAATACCAAGTGTTGTCGATTTGGACGGGTTTGTTGTGAATCGCTCTTCGGAACAATTCACGGATAAACAAATGAGCCTACTGAACAAAGGGCTGAACTATGCGGTACATAGGAAACCGCGAATGGACCAGGTAGTCCTGGACGTCGAGACAGCTATTAGGTCTAGCAAGTTGTCCTCAACCCAAAAGGACTGTGCGAGGGCTGAAGTAGCAGAAGTCTTGAGGAAAGGTATCAAAGGACACTCGAATAAGGATGAGCTTGATGTGGTGAAAGAGCTCAAAAAGAAACCGGTGTTTTTTGTGAAAGCGGATAAGGGTAACTCAGTAGTTATTTTGGATAAAACTGATTACAATCAGTTAATTCAAAGTAAGATCGATGAGGGCCCCTATCGAATTCGCAGAGAGGATCCTTTGCCAGAAATGGTGAAGGAAGTAGAAAAAACACTAAAAGAGTGTGGGCCCATTCTGGGGTTTGCGCCGATCGCATTGAAAGTATCAGCCCCTATCGTCCCCAGAATCAAAGGTTTACCTAAGATTCACAAACCGGGGAATGAAATGAGGGAGATAATTTCAGGTGTAAACGCACCCACAGAAAAAGTGGCAAAATGGTTACTAGAAGAGTTCAAAAGGATGCCAAAACCTTTTAGAACTAGATCGGTAACCAACACTTTGGAATTTGTCAAGAGACTTCAAGCCTCAGGCAACATAGAGGAGGATGATATCATGGTTTCTTTTGATGTTTCAGCACTGTTTCCAAGCGTCCCAGTTAAAGAAGCTTCTAATCTGTTAGAGGATTGGTTGCTTCAACAACATAGTGGCAGCGCTTGGAGACTCAAAGTGCGAAACTACAAGAAACTTGTTGACTTGTGTATGGGACAGACATATTTCAAGTTTAGGGATCTGTTCTATAGACAGACAAAAGGGGCTCCAATGGGAAACCCGTTGTCTCCGTTTCTTTGTGAACTGTTTATGGCTCACTTGGAGGAAACTCTTGAAAAACAGGATTTACTACCCGAAAAATGGTGGAGATACGTCGACGATGTTTTCTGTGTAGTAAACAAAGATTTTCTTGAGGAACTCCTGACAGCCATAAATGGTTTACATAAGAATATCAAGTTCACTTGTGAAGTGGAAGAGGATAAGAAAATCCCTTTCCTGGACGTTCTCATAAAGAGAGAAGATAATCTTTTCAATTTTGAGATTTACAGGAAACCAACCAATACTATGAGGGTTATCCCGAGCACCTCTAATCATTCATTAGGACATAAGATGGCCGCTTTCCATCATATGATCCACAGAATGAATTCGATTCCTCTCTCAAAAGAAGGGGAAGAAAAGGAACTTCAATATATCTTCCAAACGGCTAATAAGAATGGATACCAATCCAGTTCTATTCAAGCCATCATCAACAAAAAACAAAAAATTCTTCAGAGAAAATCCTTCACTACTTTAACTCCAATTCAAAACGAGTTTCAACGGAGATCGATGGAATTTAATAGCTTCAATGCTCTTGAATTACGATCCAAGTTAACAAAATTTGATATTGAATTGGTTTTTAGTAGTTCCAATAATCAATTGAAATCCATTTTAGGATCAACAAAAGATCCGGTGGAACTTTTGCATAGATCCGGTGTGTACAAGATCAGTTGTTCTGACTGTGATAAGGTATACATTGGACAAACAAAAAGGAAGTTAATAGAGAGATTCGAAGAACATTTGGCAATTGCCAAATCAGATTCGAAGAAAAAAGTTCCCCCTTCACAGAATCCTAGATCTTCAGTAGCATTACACATCTGTGAAACAGGCCATTTGATCGATCAAGAAAATATTTCTTTACTTCGATCGTTGAACAGTAATTCGCTGAAGTTAGATGTAGCGGAAAGTATTGAAATTTTCAATCAAAATTCAGCTAAACTGTTGAACGGAGACAACGGACCAGGTCATAGTTGGCTGTTCAAGTTCTTAGGTAGGAAGAAATATAATTTACCTGACAACGCCCAAAATAGGGCGGGTAACAATAATAATCTACCTGACAACACCCAGAAAAGGGTAGGTAGGCCCAAGAAACTGACAACGGCACATTTGCCGAGCATTCGAAGGTTCTTTTTACCTACAAATAATTCAGAGCTACCTAGCTTGGACAATTTAAGGGAGGGATATGATACACTTTCTTCAGTCGATAACCCACTGAGGATGCTAGCAAGTAGCTAGTGAAATACTAGTATTTGGGTCTTTCAAATACTGTAGCTGAATTCAAAGGAATCTTCGACTACTTTGAAATAATAGTTTCATTCAGCTAAGAGGTTCTTCAAACCTTTGATTATTAGGCGTTCGTTGTTTTTTTTTTGTTTGATTTGCCAAATAAAGTGAATAAATCCGGAAAAAATCCGGGCAACCAGGCCATACCGGACTTTTTTCAAATTGTGTATCAAATATCTGGGCAAACCCGGATAAAACCGGGCAATATGGCAACCTTAAGTTGAAAGCTGTTAGAAAACTCAAAGACAACGAGTTGCTAACTTTTCCCAAAAGAAGTAGAAAACAAGAAAAATAGGATCAAGTATCCACATTCCAAGATCAAGTATCCACATCCATCCCCCACCTATCTAATGTTAAAATATAAGAAAAAAATTCAAGTTTGAATAAGCTTCAGCGATATTGTATGTTGTGATAATAATTGAATATTATTTAAAGATAATTTAGCCAACCAATTCTGGCGTACCGTAATTTATGCGTTTGATATTGTTTCGTCGTGCAAATTTAATATTTTTAACACTACTCGCTATTGATATGTTACATGGAACGTTTTTCGTTGGTACTTTAAAAATACACAGCTAGTCATTTGCTTTCATGTGACACTTGATATAAAAAATCGTGATATATAGTGTGAAGTTTTCATCTCAACTTTTGTAATTAAGTTTGTTTACCATTTTGTTATGTTCAAAAATCAACCGCAATTTATTTTGAACTTAGAAAGTGCCTTTATATTTAAATAACCAATGAAACAACATAATCAAAACGATTGTTCGACTAACTTAATAAAAAAAACTACTACCTTTATAGTCCCGAAAAAATTAAACCATGCCCAGCAATACAATATTGACTGTTTATTTTCCTTTCATCATTCAGGGTGGTTATCCATGGACACATCTGTACAAGGAACCACTGGGTCCCGATGACGAACCGGAGGTCATTTTGCGATACAGTCACTCTCCTGTCAATCGGCGTCGAAAAGTGGAGGAGCAACTAATAGAAGGAACTTCTCAGAGTGAGAAAAAAGCAAAGACAGACAACGGGGCGGGCGATACAAACGGCATTGAAAGAGCAATCGATGCCGAAATGGAAGTTCCTGAAAGTCCCAGGCAAAGCAGAGCTCGAACAACATCCCATGGAGCACACAGTTTGACTTCGGAGCTCAGAGCACATGCCAAGCATTTTTTGGATGAACATCCAAGTATTCGTAGCTTCAGTAACAGCCTTACGAGAAAAGGCAAACGAACTAGAGCTCTTATGAGTAGATCGCTCGAGCGTGCAAAGTCCATGGCTGATAAACAAATCGATAGGGCTAAAGTTCAAATGAATACTCTGCGACGACGAAAAGCTGCATCGGAGCCGCCGAGGGATCTGCCAGAGCATAAAATTTTGAATCTACGTGAATCTCCCAGACTTGGAAATCGAGAGATACCAGCCTACGTAGTCAGACAGCCCAGTGATGAAGTTGTCAATATTGACGTTGAAGATAACGAAAAGGCAGACCTTGGCGAAAGCACTACGTTGGTGCCAGATGAAATTATCGAATTACCTTCTACAGCACCTGCTGTTTCTACCCAAGAAAAAGATTCTGCTCCCGAAACACAGCCAAAAGAACCAGAGCCTGAGAAAATGGAAGTCGAAGAGGAGCGATATGAAATTATCGAAGCTCCCAAAGAACCGGTGAAAGTAGCACACATCGAAACTAGTCCTGCGGAAATTCCTAAAACTGATATCAAGGTTGAGGCTCCACAAAAAGCACCGCGCAAGAAAAAGGAACATCATTATGAAGACATAGAGGATTACGAGCCCAAGAAGGAAGAAATACACAAAACTTCGTCCACTGATTTGAAACTTAAACGTCAAGACGAAATTGACGGATTTGATCCGATCATTGGCGAAATGTTAGGAAATGATAAAATTAGAATATCCTTACAATTGCAGGACGAGCAGGTTGCACACGACTTGTTGAGTCGCAAGAAGCGCCTGGATGAAATTCTTCAACATTCCTCGGAAGACGAGCGCGAAACAAAGGAGAAAATCCCAGTGTTGGGTCTTTTGGCACCCATTTCGTCGATCGACTCAACATCCTCGGATGAAGAAGCCAGAAGGACGCATTTGTCTCCACTGGCTGAGGAAAGTGACACTGGAAGCATTAATGAAACTCCCAAAAAATTAGAACTTACTCCCGTTCAGGAGAAATTCATCGAAGAACAGGAAACTGCTGTTGAGCCGAGAGCTGAAGAAGACAAGCAGCTGGAGCTTACGCCGGCCGAGGAAAGAATGCTAGCAGAGGCAGAGAAAAAAGAACAAGCCAGCCAAGAAAAGACAAAGGAAGACGTGGAAGATAAAACTGCAACTGCGAACAAACCGACGACCGATGATCGTTGGTCAAAAATGAGGTAAGTTTGAATAAATGCTTACAACACTAACATTTTTACACCTATAGCTTGTTGTGGGAATAGTAGTGAATTGACAAAGCAATGCAAAAATTATTCAAATTTTTAACAAAGTTTTCTATATATCTACCAATGTTTGAAAGAAAAACTTATCCGCTTTTTTATTCCTTTACCAAGCTTGGTTTAGATACTTATAAAAAGTATAAGATTTTTAAAACTATCTACCAAAATTCTTGCTATAACTTAATTTCTGTAGGTAGCAGTAGCACTATAAAACCTCTAAATAAATAGAAACGAATTCTTCTGCTAGAAAGGAAGAAAATCAATCAATTTACCTTTAACTTAACTCGTCAAATAAACACTTAAAAATTGTAGCTGAATGGTCAGTTCCAAACTTTTAAAAGCGTTAAATATTTTCATAACAATTCGGATTTCCTGGAATCCGGACTTATATTTTTCCAAGATTTTTAACGTTATTTAAAAAAATACGAAAAAAAATCTGGAAAAGCCCTGTCTTACGAAGAAGCTTCCAATCACCCCACAACTCCAACGATCTACCAAGGCTTCCGTAAACTTTAGACTTAACAGCAGCTCGCACCGGAAGGCAGAAATCCGTTCCAGCTCCTTCAGCCAACCGGTTCAAACGGATTACGTCAGCTGAATATTTTTCGACTGAAATAAGAAAAACATAATCAAACTAATTTCCAAAACAAATTTAGTCCATCAACTCACATCCGACACCGGTAAGGAAAATTCATTCAGAAACTGACCCACAGTGAGGGCAGTGGAGTTCGTCGCGAGGCCTCCATCGGCATCATGAACACCTTCAATTCCGTCTTCAGGCATGAATCCAAGATTATGTAGTTCAGAAAAAAAAATCAAATTTTCCTTTAAATCAAAACCATAATCCATTGATTTAAAAAATAGGAGTTTTATTTCAAATAATGAAAGCATTGAATCGAAGTCAGTTTTGTTTTGTTTCAGATACCAAGTTTTCTCTGCTTGTTGAAATTCTATTATTATTATTATTATTATTATATTTATTCATCGAACATTTTGTTTAAATGAATTAGAATATAGAACAAACATCAATCAGATAGAATTAAATAGACTGGACTGGCGAACACGACGAATAAAACGACTAGCTGGTTCATTGAACTGGTGCAGATGTTCAGCGTCCTGGAATACTCGCATCATCGCACTCAATGGCTCATTATAGCCGTAGGATGTTCGGTGGACTCGGTTTGATAGTAACGAGTGAGATCGTAAGGTCCTTAATGGCGCACTAAAGCATATCATTTCCAGCAAGTGTGGTGACTGGACCTCACCATTCAATACTTTAGCGACGAATGTTGCTTGTTGAATCCTTCGGCGGCGTTCCAGTGTTTCAATACCCAAAAGCTGGCAGCGATTAGGATAAGCGGGAAGATCCTCAGGATGGTGCCATGGCAGATGTCGTAGGGCGAATCTTAAAAAACGCTTCTGGATGCGCTCAATTCGTAAGATCCAACACAGCTGGTAGGGGGCCCAGACAATTGCAGCATGTTCTATTATGGATCGGACGAGTGCACAGTAGAGCGACTTCAAGCACAGCGGATCAGTAAATTCTCGTGCTATTTTTTGAAATGAATCCAAGTTGTCGATTGGCTTTATTTATAACGGTTGTTCGATGGCTGTTGAACGTGAGCTGTGCATCAAGGGTAACACCTAGATCGTCAACTTCCAATACCCTTTTAAGATGCTGATGATCGATGCTATAGTCGTGTAGAATGGGTGATTTTTTTCGATGGAAGGTTATTACATAGCATTTAGGGACACTGACAGATAACTTATTCAGTCTACACCATTCACTAAACCGATCGAGCAGCGATTGGAGCTGGGCAAAATCCTCGGTGCATTCTATTGGGACATATATTTTCAAATAATCAGCATATGCAATCTTAGTTCCATCATCCAAACTGATTATCAGATCGTTGAAAAACAATACAAACAGCAGAGGCCCAAGATTGCTTCCCTGAGGCACCCCAGACCGATTTTTGAAAGGAAAGGATATGCTATCACCAAATTTAATTCTGATGCACCGATCTGTGAGGAAGGATTCCAACCAAACAACCATGTTCTCATGAACACCAAGTTTAGATAGTTTGGCAAACAATATTCTGTGATCAATCCTGTCAAATGCAGCCTTGATGTCGGTGTAAACAGCATCTACTTGGTTTTTACACTCCATCTGGTTCAGGCAAAACGATGTGTATTGCAAAAGGTTTGTACTCACCGATCTACCAGGCATAAACCCGTGCTGTTCGGCCGCAATATATTGGGATGAAGCTCGCAATAGAACGCCACTCACGATGATTTCGAAAAGTTTAGAACCTGCCGACAAACTGGTTATACCTCGATACTGCTTTACGTCTCTTCGATCGCCATTTTTAAACACTGGAAACATAAAAGAATTTTTCCATTTTTCAGGAAATTTACGTTGCTGAAAAGATCTGTTGTAAATTCGTGCTAAAGGCATTGAAAGAGCTTCGATGCAGCGGCAGTAAATTACAGCTGGAATTCCATCAGGTCCAGGAGCGAATGAGGTTTTCAATTTCCTCGCGGCGTGTACAATTAGCTCTTGGTTTATCACAAAAGTGTTAAGCTCGATAGCATCGACTGGGACATGATAATTGGCTTCGCTGCACTCAGTTTCGGAAGAAACAGTGTCTGAAAACACCGATCGAAAATGCTCTGCAAATAAGTTGCAACAAGTATCCGGAGAGTTACCAACAGCATCATGATAGAAAACGGAAGTAGGTAAAGAGCTCGTTTTACGTTTTGAGTTTACGAAAGTCCAAAAACTTCGCGGATTACTGCGTAAACTAGATTGTAAGCGTAGGACGTGGAGCTTATATAACGATGCGTTTAGTCTACGGTAAGCGAAGCTTGCTGTTTTGAACTGTTGTTGAAAATTCTCTGTTCGATGTTTTCTCAGTCTGCGAAGACAAGCATTTTTTTCCCGTCGTAGTTGCCGCAAGGTGGGCGTGCTCCAAGCGGGTGTCATAGGCGCTTTGAATCTGGGAACGTGCGAATCCAACCAGGTGCAGAACAAGTTGCAGAACGATTCTGTCATAGCATCAACTGATGAGTCTCCGAAAACTGCATCCCAGTCAACACTGTTCAAGTATTGAAAGAGCAACGAAAAGTCTATCTTCCGAAAATTTAAAGGCCTATTCTTAGGTTCGGAGGTTTTTCGAGAACCGTAATTGGTAGACATAGTAGCAGGTAAATCGAAGACGATAGGTGAGTGATGCAAGTCTATCGGTACGAGTACATCGGGAGCATTTCTAATTACAATTAGTTCCTCACTAGAACCAAAAACAAGATCCAGTATCCGACCGAGGTGATTGCTGATAGCGTTGAATTGATTCAGATTGAGCGAATTCATTCCATCGATCAATGAGGCAGCGGCAGCACTGATGGGTGTAACATTCAAGAGAATCGCACCTGCATCACTCGCCTCCCACAACAAACGAGGTTGGTTATAATCGCCACATACCAAGACGGACTCCTCAGCAGAAGCACGGGTGCACAACTCGCGTACGGTGGCCACATGGGACTCCAAAATGTGCGTACAATTGCTTTTGTCAGGAGGCACGTATATGGCACAGAAAATAAATTTTTTCCCGTTGATATTCGCTGCAACACAGACTTGTTCCAAATCATTCCCGCTATCAGTAGTGACAAAGCTGCTCACGTGGTGTTGTTTAACAGCAATCAAAACTCCACCAAAGCTTTTTTTAAAACTATTTCTGGAGCTGCGGTCGCAACGAAAAACGGAATACCTATTGCCGAATAGTTGGGCAGCATTGATTGAATCCGTCAAGCCAGTTTCGGTCAGTATGATGACATCGTAGCTACAATCGGTGGTTGCCAAATAGAAGTCCTCTGTTTTGGTGCGTAGGCCCCGAACGTTTTGGTAATAGCACCAAGCTGCGTCATTGCAAGGAATCCTGTTTGATGCAAGGCTAGAAGGCAAAAATGCATCACTGGGTGAAGTGCTCGAAGCAGACGAATACTTGCCGTGACATGGCAATTGGAAGCCTCCCTCTGAACCACCTGACCGATCAACGGGACGACTTGTAACAGGAACAGTCGGTCGTTGGTGGCCAGAGAAGAGAACTTCCGAATTGGCATGAGAAATGGTGCGTACCGATGATTAAATACTGAAATTGGTCACCTTAAAGATATCTTCAATATTAATTCATCACGATCGGTTGGAGTTGAATTAATTGAACAGAACGGTAATTTTTTCATCAAAATTCCTTGATCCTCATATTGTTATTGTTATAAAATCATTGAAATTGATTGATTGGAATATCGTTCACTGATCCGGAATTGTTGCTTCGGAATCCGGAATCGGAACCTTCTGCAACCGAAGTTTCTGAGGTTGAATAGTTTCTTCTCACATCCTGCTGTTTTTTTTTATTCGATTTGATATTAGTTCTTCCTTTTTTTTATTTTTTACTTCTTTAGAGCAAGTTCACTGGTGTTGGGAAAAAGTCGTAGAAATTTTGTCACTTTTTGCACATTTTGAAAATTTTGCCATGCAAAAACATTTTCAAGATCTTTGGCCTTCAAGTTTTTTAACCTTCCAAAGCCGTTCGCTAAATATCCGTTTCCTGGAAATATGCGTTGTAATTTGATGTCGTTCTCCTGGCTGTAAATGTTAACCGATTTTGATGATATTATATTCATTGTGTAGGTAATTTATTCTAATTACTCATCATTTCAAAATAAAGTCGATATGTATTACCAGGATTTTAGAAACTGGTACAGAAAGTTAAAAGTCCGAAAAATTAATTTTATTTTTAAAATACTCATAACTTCTGACAGCTTTTCTGTATTTAATTATTTCATTGATGTTTGAAATTGTCAAGAATCCATCTATCCGACAATGTATAAATATGTTGGGGTCCAATGAATGTTGTTACCGCTATGACAGATCTTCCAGTGTTGTAAAAATATACAACGCCTAAAGATCTTGAAAACATTTTTGCATGGTAAAATTTTCAAAATGTTAAAATTTCTACCGCTTTTTCCCCACACCAGTGAACTTGCTCTTAGTTAGAACGAATTTTTCTAGGAGCGAAAAATTTTGACGTTCGCGTGTGTCAACGCCTACTCGAACTCCTCCCTAAATGCTTTTCTATTATTAGTTATTCATTTAATATCATAACTTTCTAAAAGATTCCAGTTTTGTATGAAGCTTTAGAAATAAATAAGGGGTCTTGAAGGCATTTGAAAGAAAACATCGGTGAAAATGTGTCAAAAATTTAAAAATAAAATTAAAAGGTTAAGTTTTCGGTTCAAATCAGGTTTAATTTCAACTCTTGTAAACTCGATTAAACGGACGATTAAAGTTTGAGTTTTATGTTTAAATATTGTTTTTAAAGTATTTACAATATAAATAATGTTAAACAACAAACCAATAAATATATTTCCAGCTGAATTGTCACCTGAAGATTAAGTACAAGCTCTTTCATCATCAAAAATTAGAATATCAAAATGTATTTGTTTATTAAAATCCTGCAAAAATAGTTTCAATTTAAATCTAGATTTTTCAAAGAACTAAATATTTAAACTCAATTTAGATCTTATTTTATAAAAATTTTATGTGTTTCAAACTGACTCTGGAATATGAATAATCAATCTTTTTTTTTTTAATTTAAACTTCGAGCTAAATCTGAATCTTATTTTTAAATTTTAATTCTAAATTCTGCATTTTGAACCAGAATTCAAATTTTGAATCCCTGAATTGAAATCGATTTCATAATCATAACCCGACGAAACATTACATCTAGCGGTAATCTAAATGGCCGTGAAAAAACCAAAATTCGTATCAGGATTTTGTCTCAATGATGATCAGAATTCCGTAATCCCAAGGCAGATCGGTTACTGCGGATAGTGCGACTTCTAAATCTTCCCTGACCAGAAAACCAGAAAATCTGTCTAGTTCAACCCACAAGCTGAAACATGATAACACCTTTAAATAACTTTTTCTTACATCACGTTTAACACAAACTACCGCCAAAATCGCCTAGTAAAAAATTGGGAAAATCCGAATCCAGCATAAGCTTTAAACGCTGCTCTTTAGAATTTGCCATTTTGAACTCTGAAAATAAACACAATTACAACCCGACATTCACTTGAAATTCAAGTGATGGGGAAGTGAATATTTTTTCTCACTTCAAATTCAAATGACGACTGAAGTGAATGTGGATGAATTCACTTGAAATTTAAGTGAATGCCAAGTGAAATGTATATGTCGCACTTGAATGGAAGAAAATCACTGGATCCTTGTTTTTAAATGAAAAATCATGTGTATTTTAAGAGTGAATTTGGGTTCAGTGTAGGGTAACATTTTACAAGTGCAAAAATAACAGTTAGCTCGAACCGCTCGAACCGAGAAAACGCGTTTGAAATTTCGGAACATATCTAGAGTTTGTTTTGATTAGGTCGTATGAGCCACTGAACATGTTTTGAGAAAATCGATGTTAAAGTTCTGAACCACATTTTCAATTCTCATTTTATGAATGCTTGTCCAGTTCATCTGTAATTTTTTAAGTCAACGTAAAAATGGACACAGAACATGCCGACATAATAGAAATCGATGTTATTTCACTTTTAATCAATGAAGATGTACTTACGACCTAATGTATTTATCATTTGGCGCATACGTCCTTTGGTTACTCGATAAATTTGATTCCAAAAACCGATTCGATTGCCTTAAATTTTCAATCATTCATTCGGATTTGATTGAGGAAATACTTTAAACAAAAAAAAATCCTTCATCCTAATCGCGGAAATTATCCTTTCAAGGGAGCCTGATATTTTTGCTTTCTGGATGTGGCCTTTGGGAACCACTTGGACATTTCCGGGAAAAAACTGACCCTCTCCTGGCCGATCGAGGTGTGCAAAAAGCATCCATAACCTTCAACTATTTCGGCTGCTTCTGTAATGACAAAAAAAATACTATGGCTATTTACAAAGTGAAAATTGCTATTTATTGTACTCACCTGAGACCAATTTGCAGCGTCAAATCACCCTTATATCATCGCTTGTATCACCCATGCACAGTTCTTTCTCCTTTAATTTAAATTAATAACACTAACCGAACTTTTCGTGACGATTCATAACGTCGTATAACCAACTCGACGAACTGTTTATTTTGCGACCATTTGCATCCCGGCAAAGCACGGCAAGAGCAAAACGACACAAAAACCAAATTGCACTCAAAAATTAGAAAGTCATCATACGTCCTAAATTCAAATCAATTTGAAAAAGTTATTCATTGATCGAATGAAACCAAATTTTTACCGATCATACATTACATCTTTGTCAATTGTTTGCAGTAGATAACTCAGTTTTGTTTATATTGGTTCATACGACCTAATCAAAACAAACTCTAGATATGATCAAATCCTATTTCAAAAATCGACCACTTTTTGTTCATAAAAAATATTCGGATTCTGTAGCTCAAAACTAGAGAACTATTATCGAAAAATAGTGTGTAATTTGTACATCACTTTAATTGCCTTACATATAATATGGAAAATTTCAAAACATCGATTAACTGAAATTAATTTCAAACGAAAGCAGTTTTAATGCCATTAATATAAGGTACAGAATTGTTAATTGTGTTTCCTGTCATTCGGTGTATTTTTTGGATTGATTTATCGATGAATGAATGAACATAAAAATATAACTATCGGCATCCCCAAGTAAAACTTTAAGTTTTATAGCATACTACTAGACCAAGTTTAGGTTTCATAAGAGGATTAAAGAGTCTAACAAAACTATCGGTGTTACTTGGGTCGTACACACAGGATATGTAAATACTGCATACATGGTTCAAAAACGCATTGAAGTAGACAAGCCAAATATTTATATTTCTTTCCCAACAAAGTACATAGGGAAAACTTAAATGAATGACGCAAACTAGACCATCGGGAAGGTTTAGTAAAAAGTTTATAAAAATTTAGTGTTGAGATTTTTGCTCGGCAAAAAGTGTCGAGAATATAAAGCTTAGTTCTTTTAGTAATGGGACAGTTACGAATGCCTGTATCTCAAAAACCTTTCGTTTGATCTAAAAACTTCGTATGCAGAAAATGAAGGTAATTTTATGATAATTCATGAAAAAATTTGAAAAAAAATATTTGTCGTTTTTTTGTAAGAATAAATTCTACTTTATTCTTGGTACCTCCCATCGACTAGCGCACACTTTTTTCAGTCATGATATTGATCAGTTTTTCAAACTAATACTTCGTCTAATCTATATTTTAGGTGGCTACACCCTCTTCCTTCAGTTTCCGCTGCTTTTTAAAAGAAACTGAGGGCAATTTAGTGGATGCAGATGTTCCGAAATTAACAAATTTGATTATTTTTGAGTCACATTTTAAGCGTTTTTAATGGAATTTCTGCTATCAAAATCTGGCAATAACGAAGTAAAACCATCATGAGATTAAACTTAAAGTATAATCGGTTAGTATAGATCGTAGTTTGCGAAGAATCCATAAAAGATTACTCTTTTTAGGCTTTTAAAAACAGCAAAAACCATAGTTTTCGATTTGAATATTGTTATTTCTTTCCACAGGAGCAGAATTTTGGCAAAACATAATATTTCATAAAAAATAACCAGCAAATACATACTTTATATACTCGGGACCTTGCCACGAGCAGACATGATATAGGACTCAACCGCTGGAATTTGTTTAAAATAGGGTATTTCATAAGTTTTGTCGTTCATCAGAAATCATCTGTCCCAAAGCCTCGGAACCGGCTATACAGCTTACGAGCTCTGGAACTAGCAAAAATTTAGTGTTTGAGGTGTGGTTGAAATGACTCATTACCAGGCAACACTTTCAGCTTATCGGAGAAAAATTTTTTTTTGGAAATTTCAGCGATCTACCCTTAGTTTTTCGCTTTTTGAAAATTAAAAATGCTGGTATGAGACTTGATTCTCTGATGACCCTTAGCCGAAGTTGCCGATCATATGCTTCACTCCAATGCTTGATTTGAACTTTGTGGACATTTTTGACAGTATTTGCATACTTTCGACCACTCACATACAGTAATTCTTCGAATAATCAACGGTTTTGTCAGCTATCAATTTGATTATGATGGATTTTGAATGAAACTGTGTAAAATTATTTTTTCCTTTTTCTCTTGCATCGTTAATATTTCAAAAACGCGTAATTTTTAAATTTTGAAAAAAATATGTCGGATAGTACTTTTAACAGGCAACAATTTGCTGCCAAAATTTTGAAAGTCCAATTACTAGTAAACGAGTTATCAGCAAAAGAAAGTGTCCCATTTCTAAAAGAACTAAGCTTTACAAGATAGTCATTTTCATAATATTAATCATATTTTAGCACAAAAACACTAGTCTAGTCAGTGATTTTTTTGCAAAGGTTTTTATTTCCAAGAAAACAAGTAAAAGCTGTCGAGAATCAGATATTTTACTAGTCTAAATTGTTTTGCAAATAGCCAAAACTGTTTTAAATGTACCTATCATAAAATCACATAAGATACAATTTTTTGTTTGGTAGGTGAATACACTTGACAAAAAAAACCTTCGTGGCACCCTTCAAAAAACACCGAAAGAAATTTGAATCCAACACGTTTCGACCGCACAATAATGGCACTCGCCGCAATATGTTTTTGTCTTATTAAGACGATCGCTCAAATCCGGCTCTAAGAATAGCGAACAACGGAAAGTTATTTTTGCAACCGAGAATCGTGAAAAACAAGCTTTTCAACAACACTTGCTCGATTGAAGACGGCCAACCAAGCGTATAGCCTCTTGTGACAAAAGTATAAAGAATGAAAAAACCAACCGCCCGGTAATGAATTTTTCATTCACATTATTTCATTGTATCGCTATGTGTGTAGTATTCAGGGTTGCTAGCGAGTTTTCGTTTTGAAATTCCAAAGTTTTTCCCGGTTTTTCCCAGGTTTTTTCCCGGTTATAAATAATGGTCTTCTCGATATTTTTTATACTCGTCTTATATATAAAAATGAAGGCGTTTTCTTTGTAACAACATTACGTACAAACGGACGGTCGGAATGAAGTGAAATTTGGTATCCGAGGGTTTTTCGGGCCAGAGATGGTTTGTATTTTAGTTTCGAGAATGTCACATTTTATGGAAGGGAGGGCTCCCATACAAAACCAACCAGAAATGGGACACAACTCGAACAACTTGAAGACGATTTTCATGAAAACTGATTCCCGAGCACGAAGAAATTAAAGATGTGTTGATGAAACATTTTCTAACGATTTATTGAGTAACAGGTGAAAAGAAGTTTACCGGGTCAGCTAGTTTTCATATAAAATCATGGTGAATAAAAAAAAATCAATATACAGGGCTTCAAATTTCTAATAAATGTATCCCAAAACTTGTAAACCGGTTAGAAATCATGACAAACACACTTCGGCGTCTTCTAACACGTAGTCTTTTCGTATCAATTGACAGATTTTCATGATTATTTTTAACAAATCTAACGAACGGGGCATCTATTCGTTGTTTTGCTCCGCAATTTCATCAATTTTGCAAAAATAAGTCCGATTAATTTATCTTGAAACTATGATGTAGTACTTACAACCAATATAATTTTCAAGATTTTTTATAAAGTTCTAGAAAAAAAAGGTATAATTTGTATAGAAATCTGTTTAAAAGACATCCAAACATACTATAAAATCATTATTTTCCATATGCAGTTATATTTGTTGGTACAAATACGAAGGCATGTTTTTGAAAAAAAAATTTTAACTGAATTGAACAATGAATAACTTTCGTAATAGTCATTTGAACTAAAGGTTCGTGAAAATATAGAAATCTCGCCTGATCTTTCATTACGTCGTTTGAAACATCTTAAGAATTCACAGAAAACTGCTGAAAAGTTATCAAAACAACTTTAAATTCTGTATTTTACATATAGAATATGCTGTCCAGGCTACAAATATTCTAAATGGAAGAATTGCGTCCGCTCATTTTTTTCATACGACGTAATAAAAGCTCATGCAAGAAATCGTGTATAATACAGGGCTGAGCTTTAATTGTTTGAGTGTAGGATATTATTTTTGATCAGGTTTAAGACCTTAGATTTCGGACACTTTAAGCAACAGCTTAACGTAGAATGAATTCAAAATTTAACACTTGCAATGTAATGCTTCCTTCCTCAGGCCAATTCAAAAGAAATACAGAACAACAATAACATTGGAACACCAATATCTTTTTCTGGTAAAAAGAAGTATAACTCTGCTCAAAAACGTCTCACGCTGCCAAATTATTTGGCTTTTGCATAAATATTTTCATGAAATATGTATATCGAACACTGAATAATTTGACGTCGAAACTAAAACTAGTACAGCCGAATCTGGATGTGCGAGAAACCTCAATAGTGAGAGAAAACATCAAGTCTCAAGCTTTGCAAAACACAAAACCTCTTCAAATGAGAGTGTAAAACCTCTATAAGCTAGAGTCGTTTTCCTGACTAGACCAGGGAAATTGGAGAAAATAACACTTTTGTACCATATTGAAACTTACTCAGAAACCTTCGAACTGATGCATCAACTGGTGTCAGGTGCATTTCTAACAAATACACATTGAATAGTTGCATTTCTAGATCACTTTTAAGCATTTGTATGTTGCTGACCCATTATAAAATAGAACCTGGTTAAGTTAGAATCCTCTTCAAGCGAGAAAAAAAGTTCAGTGCTTTGGACTTTAACTTATCCAGGATCGACTGTAGTTAGTTTTGTCTATAATAGTTTCATTGTTAAATTTATAACATTTGAGTTATGCTTGTAAGTGTAGCACACTTGCGGAGAGCGAAAAAAATGAGATAACTCATATTTCTCCGCAATTTGTTAAAAAAGCGATTCAAACTTCGATTGTTTACAAATGAACGAATAAGCGTTTATGAGATAATTCTATATCGAGACTCTTAAAAAATACTCCCAAATTTTGAAATAATTTTAAAAATATCTTTGAAACTCTGTGAAAAAATTTCAAAACATGTAAATTTTCCCGGTGAGGTGCCGAAATTCCCGGTTTTTTCCCGGTTTCCCGGTGAGATGATGAAATTCCAAAGTTTTTCCCGGTTTTCCCGGTTTTCCCGGTTCGCTAGCAACCCTGAGTATTGCAATGGCAGTTGTAATAACTCATTCTTTCCTCTACGTCCATACAGGATTTTTTTCATCTAATAATTGTTTCTGAATATATCCTTAGTTTATAGCGTAAACAAGTCTTCAAAGCTAACCAAAAACACTTGAAAATTTATTAACGATTTTTAAACTCCTACCTACCTACCTAAGGGTCCGACGCATAGGGCTGAGATAAAAGATTTTTACTGTTCTGGCCATCCGGAGCCAGCGTCTTCACTTGCCGCCAGCCAAGGTTTTAGTCAACTGTGCGGATTTCAGCAGCGATTCACAAAAACTTGCAGTTTTCGCGTCGTCACCGCATATGTGCACCAAGTTTTGCACCCGTACAAGAATACGGATCTAACATTTGGGTTGAAGTTTCGAATTTTATTTCATAGAGAGGTCTAGCGAGACCACCAGATATTTCGGAGACTTGCAAACGCAAATCTGGCTTTTCTGATCCGGGGTTCCATGTCTTTCTTGATACCACCATCAGGAGTTATCTGATTCTCAAGATACCTCCTGATACTCCACTAATCTTGTTGCCCAGCTACCACGAAATTTTCTGTTCCTTGTTGCTCAGCTACCAAGGATTTCCTGTGTTGATTTCCATCGACTTGATCTGGAAAAAATGGTTGAAAGTTTGTCCAGGAGGAGAAGAATCTATCAAATCCTTGGTGGATCAAAGATCATCAAACCGGTCAAAGCCATTTACTCACTCAAGTTTTCGATGTTAATGAACAACCCAAAGTTGCTGTTTAACCTTGGAAGAAAGTCGGTAATGCCGGTAATGCAACGTTCTGTGTAAAGAAACATTTTTCCCAGCAAATTGTTTTGTAAAATGTTTCATTTATGCTTCCTGAACGATTTTTTTTTATAAAAATAATCTTGAAAAGTTTTTTGAAAGCCTGAAGCACGATGTAGAAACGGCTGATATTAAAATTCAAGTTTTTTTTCTTGATTTGTGTTTGGTCGTTCCTGGGTTTTGACCAAATTTGCACGGATTTTTACTCGAAATTTTGGAATCGAATGCCCGGATTTTGCCAGGTTTGGTTTTAGATAAAATAGCCTGGATTTGTCTACGTGCTGGAAAAATTCTGGCAACCATTGCACAGTGGTGCAGAACATCAATCTAGCTGTACGAAATTAATAACGCCCAGGGATGAAGAGATAGACATTTTATGTCTTCAGCAACATTGTTCAGTTTTACAAGGAGCATATTCTAGTGTCAAAATTTTTGCCGAGGGGTCCACCGATAGCGAGATAAAAATGCTAACTTTTTTGTTTTTCAAATTAGGGCTTTGATGTCTTCGACAAACTTGTTTATCTGATCAAAATACATAAGTTTGTTGAATATGTCAAAGTCCTGTCACATCACCCTTAGGAGTTACAGTCAAAGTAAAAAAAATCTGTTGAAAAAACAGTTTTTTGAGCCTAACACGTTATAGATTGGATAAAATGGTTCGCTGTCTTTGAAACAAAGTTGTAACAAGCCACGATCTTCAATTGTCTCATACATTATGATGGGTTTAGAAGTTGCTGAAGTTCTATAGAAAGCATTTAGTGTAATTTATTGGCAATTTTGGAAGGCTCGTTCATCGAAAAGTGCACATTTTCGCAACACTCCCTTTTTTGTGATTATTTTTTATGATAAGCGGAACCATTTTCATTTGGAATTAGCGCGGAAATCGGTGGAAATAGTAGAAATTTGAATGATTGAAAATACGCATTTTATGTAAAAATTACCTGTTTTACTTAGGCTGGAACAAATATCAATTTCTTCTTTTGTCACCTCCCCCTTCGAAATTTCCAAAAACCCGAAGGGGGGAAAAAATAAAGTTTGAAGTATTTTATGTTAATTTCGACGAAAAATTCAAATATCCGCAAGATTACAAGACCAACATACAAATTTTGAAAGATGTGAGTTTTTCCACCTTTTCTAATCTTGATTTTATTGAATTATTCGATAGTAAAAGTACTTGATTTATAGGTTTTGTTCAATGATGGAGTATGGAATTTGGTTGCATACAAGCTTTCGTGCGATTTATTCCAATTTATTTGTTTTTCGCATTATTTTTTATTGTCCCCCCCCCTTACGATGTTCCAACTCCGAGTGACAAAAGAAGGATTTAAAATTTGTTCGGGCCTTATAGAAAAAACGTTAAAACATTTAATTTATTAATAAAATGTTGCAGTTTTCTTTTATATATTTTGTTTTGTTAAAAGGCATTTAAATTCGATTAAAACTTATGAATCAACGAAAAGACAAAAGCGAATTGCTTGTAAGATTGGATACTTGGATACAGTTACTTGGAACCTATATTGTAATGGCAAAATTCTATTATTCAAATACTAATTAAGTGCTCTACCAAATTTAACAGATAAGTTCCATTCATTTTTTTGGGGTTTAAATTATATGAAAAATCGAATTTAAATGTCTTTTAATAGAACAAAATTTATAAAAGAAAACTGCAACACTTTATTAATAAATGAAATGTTTTAACGTCGGCAGTCATTCGATCTAATCCATTACGATGAGGCAAAGTTGCGGTCATTGTCTCACTCCAGCAGTCACCGGAATTGGGTTAGAACAGACACCGTCGTGCAGAACCTTGCAAGAAAATGCCTCGTACTCGATGAAATAGACTAGTTTCAGATGTTTTAATGGTTTAGTCGATGGAATGTTTTTCCGAAATCGATGAACACCAGCAGAAGAGAGTCCTGGAATTCGTTGATTTGTTTTAGTTGTACAGATCAAAGGTATACCACGCCAGTTACCGCACTCTGTCAAGTCTTTTTTCTTCGGGACCTTTACGAGGATACCCTGCATCCAGTCGGCCGGGAATGTTGCAGTATACAAGATGTCAGCTAAAAGACGGTGCTACATTTGTGCTGACAAGGCAGGGTCGGCTTTGAGCATTTCAGCAGGATTGCAATCGATCACAGTCACTTTGTTAGATTTTATGACTTTGATTGCCGCTTCTATTTCACCTACTGTTGGCGCTTCGAGCGCTTCGGTTTGGAGATACTCTTTTTGGTGTAGTTTCGACGTCATTGTCTCATGTGTAACGAAAACTTTCGTGTTTTTGCCACAGTTGCAAATGCCCTGCTACATCATAAATTTTCGTGCAAATTTGTAGGCAAAAACAAATTTAAATTTGACTGGAAAAATTGTTTGACCAGGGATTTGCCCCAAGTCAGCCTTGACAAAGGTTTCAACCTCCATCAGAAGACATCAGAATTTGGTCACCAGCTGGTCGTATAGAGTATAGTCGTATTTGAAGTTTTGCGGCTTGTAACTTTATTCGGGTGCATCCAAATAAAAAAAATCTACGGAGACCCTCAATGACCTTTTGAAATCTTTAATTTTGCATCATTACTTGTTTATGGACGCACCCTGAAAGCACTGACCATCAGGTTTCATTTGGCTCATCTTGCCCGAAAGGAGACAGTGAACTTTTTCGCTCCTAATAATTGTGAGGAAATTTTAAATGAGCATTTCATCATCTGCTGCTGAGAGAGCCAAGAGAAATTTTTTCTCTAACGAATGATCACTCTTCTACTGTCAGAGCACTGTTGGTTTGTGACTCTGAAAACACCTCATTAGCGCTACGTGTGATCAGTGAAATGAATTGCTCAGTGAAGGCAAGGGCATAGTTTTACTATTCTCATCGCTCCTAAGAGAAAAAGAAATGCAAATCGCAAATGAAATTTGATCGTTTCACCAAATCACGTGGACAGCTTTAATGTGTGATTGAACCGTCCTCTTTCTATATGAAATTATGGAACATTGGCCTCAGCAAGTGCTGAAATCAGACTTGTAAACCATCGACATTTTCTCTGACAGTCGCACAGCCTGCTTTTATCAGTATCATTGTTCGTGCCATCAAACGAATGCGACCGAAAACTTGCCGAACAGTCGACTACCATCAAACGAAACGACATTCATTCTTCTTTGTGTGATTGTCGAACGAAATTTCGTGTCTTGGTACACGAGAGGGATAATTTGATGGTCAAGCGACCATCATTCCCGACAGTTTACGACATCGCCTATCTCTTTCACGCAGCAGAATTTACAGACTCAATAAGCAAATGCAATCTTTTCTATTCACTCCCTCCTGTTGAAAAAAAAATGCGTCACTCTGCAGCGCCGGGTGATGTTTGGATGTGTTGGTCGAGCAATATGGAATGATTATCTCGATTATCTACGCAAGAGGGATGACAGTCAAACAACTAACCACAAAAAAGATCAAAATTTCGTTTGACATTTTTTTGCTCTCCGATCAAACGATTGCGCTCTCCACGATTGTCACGAACGATGTGTGGTGATGGTCTCCGGAAAAATTCAAACGATGGTGACCAATTACAAGCCTGGCTGAAATAAACCACAACCGAAGCGTCCTTCCCTGTTTGGTCGTTGATTTCTCAGCCAGTAACTGAGAAGCTGATGAACATTTCTCCCTGCGAGAATGAAATTGGGTGACTGCGTTTTTTAAATGCTCTGCAACAAAACGTGGGGTGCTTGATCGGTTTCAGTGTGAGAAAGCATGTTTCTCTTAGGAGTTTAACAAGCAGATGAGAAAAAGTGAGCAAAAATCAAGAGAATCGAAGAAGCCTGCTGACCATAGTGACTGGACACTCGATTTCGTTTGTTGGATAATTTTTCCAGCAGTACGCAATATCGATGCCAGAGTGCGCATCGATGGCTTTTGATGGAATGTCATCCCAGTTGGAAAGTGCCACCCAAATTTCAAGGAAAAATAGGCGGTTTCGACGATATTGCGTATTCAAAGAAAAATTGGATTTATGTAACGGTAGTTAGACCAAGCCCACCAATGGTTGCTAAACCGCGAATCGAGTACATTCAGCAACATATTTATCAACCCATCATCGCACCAACAGTCGCTAACTTGATTCGAGAAATAGCATTCGAGCAGTAGGTTGTTACAGGATGCGTTTATGTAGCAACCCGGTAGCAACGCAGCCGGTAGTTGCTATCAGAAAATAAACAAACACAATTACCAACCTGGATCGCAACAATGGGTGCGAAAATAAGTAAGTAGATAAAAACGCAACCAATCAAAACTTCTAAAATACCGACAGAAATAGCAACTTGCGGTGGGCTTGGTCTTAGACCCGAAATTTGACAACCCTAATTTGACAGCTCTGCTGATAGGTTGCATTTTGGTCAGTGTAGCCGAGAAACACTAAAGCAAATCATCATATGATGTGTATATCGTTATTTCCAAGATGCACTAAATTATCATTTGAATGAATGGATCGACTTTCTGGCGAGTTTTGTAAATTATTAGATATCGATAAGAGTCGGTTACTTCAAAACATCTATGACTTATTTGAAACATTCTTTGTACTGTATATTATGTGCTAATGTTGAATGTTTGTGTTAACTCAACTCATTCAAATTTAGGATTACAAGTTTTGTTTAGTTTCAATATTTTTATCGCGCAAGCACTTTAACTTCAGAAGTCGGACTTCCGACGAGGAAAAATTATGTTTGTACAAAATTGTCGGAAGTAAGTGTTGTCAGTTCCCAAACGATTCACAATATTTGTTTGTTTGAATCGAATGGCGATTTGCAACAAAGCTGTTTGATACGTTGTTGGTTTTTACTTAATATTTAAATATTTATTTTCACGGCTCCAGCATTTTTTTTTCTTAAAATGTTTTTGAATCTTCTAATAAACATGTAAAATACTACGTAATCTATAAGGTTGCGTGCCAGCATCCTTTTTCAGTCGTTTTGTTTTTGGATTTTCATCCGCAAGGATGATTCATCGTTCAAGATTTTTCAGTCTTTTTTAATTGTTTCGATTATAGTCGTTTAAACATCTTTATGTCATTCGCGACTTGTATCAACGATGCAGTTGGCGAACAGTCATTAAAAAACTTATCCGGTACATCTTTGATCGATGTTTACTTTTGGGCTCGAGCTCACGGACATCGGCTCAGGAAGCAGCTGACTTGCCAACTGAGCTATATCACAAGTCGTTATTCAAATAACGATTGAAAAATCTTGAGAAATGAATCATCCTTGCGAATGAAAATCACAAAAAAATCAGCAACTAACAAAAGTAATTTGACTACTTTTTGGCATTTTTACCGAAACTAAACTCTGTGATAGTTTTTGACAATTTGCTCCGAACACGAAAATTTGCCAAAAAGATTCAAAGTTTGAAAGAAAAATACCATTTTTTGTATGTTAATCCCTCGATTTTGTGTATGAATATACGAAGAAAAACAAAAACAAAACTTCCTTCTGAGTGAAGTTTTAAATCAAGTTTACTGAAGTTCTTTAGGTAAACAATGTTCCAATCAGAACGTTACCATGTGCAGTAATCATTTTAATTGGTTTCAAATGTTGTTTGGCTTAGTAAAAAACGCATGAAAGTGTTCTGAAGATTTATTTCAGTTTGAAAGTGAAAAAAATGTTTCGAAAAAAGCCTGTGCATAGATTAGCTACGGAAAAATGAAAAATTTAAGAAAGTTGAAGTTAGAAGCTATACGTTGCCACTTAGAATATATTTTTTTGGATTTTTTTAAGATCATGACAACAAAAAATGTAAAAAAAGTGATGCAAAAACTGTACTTTTCAATCAATGAATCGTCAGAATTGTTTAAGTCACTCCAGATAAATTTTGTGAAGAGAATTGCAAAGTTGACGTAATTTGGCATATTTTCGCATCTTCAGATTGTGAAAATACGGAACACAGATTTTTTGACGAATTTCTAACAATGGCCGTTTTTCGAACTTGCTATGGATTTTGAGTATTCTAACGTAAGATTTCCGCAATAAATTTATATTCACCAGAAAAGCAATTTCATACCGATTTTAGTGGTGTAGTTATATTAGCGCTGCAATACTTAACACAAATATGATTAACACAAAACTAAAAGCAAATCTGAAAAATTTACGTTTCAGACGCTGCACGAGCTTTTGAACGGAGATATAGTGCCTTTTTAAACCCTAATATTTTGTAAACCATTAAGAAAAACGCTGATTTGGACTAGACAATTTAGAGCAAAAGTAGACCTAACTTGTTCGATTTTTTTCTGAGGAATTGAATGGAAACTGTTTGAGCTACAGCTGATTTTACTCTCAATTTACCAACGTTATTCAATTTATTCAGAAAAAAGCATGTTCGGACAGGAAAATTTCGGAACAAATGAGAACTAACTGGTGTATTTTTTTTCCGAGGAATCGAATGAAGACTATTTGAACCATCGCACGAATCGGAAAATGTAGTTGTGACTGTTTTGCCTTCAATTCCCTTACAGTTTTCAAATATTTCAGAAAAATGCATGTTCGAACTTGAAAATTTAAAACCAAATGAAACATATGAGGCCCTTGAAGCCAAAGGGGTATAAGTGCATAAAAGCTTATTTCGAGAAAACAAGCTTTTAAATTGATGTGTTTGGCAATTTTCCATATATTTTTCAGGAATTTGTATTTTTCATTCTAATGTAAAAGTACGTAAATAAAATTCTAAAATTCCAAAAAAAAAATCATCAAATATAGTTTGTAATGTGAAGAATCGTTTCGCATCATTTACTCAAAATCGACCATTTTGTCACTTATACCCCTTTGGCTCTGAGAGCCTCATATCTTATGTGTTTTTCTTAGGAATCGAATGAATGCTGTTTGAGCCAAATATTTAAAAAAATGTAGGGGAATTGAGGGTAAAATCGGCCATTACATTAGTTTCCGATGCGTGCGGTGGCTAAATAGCCTTCATTTGATTTCTCGGAAAAAATCACATAAGATAAGTCACATTTGGTTCAAAATTTTTAAGTTCGAACATGCATTTTTCTGAAATATTCGAAAACTGTATGAGAATTGAAGGCAAAACAGCCACAACTAACGTTAGGAGAAATTTTTCACATTTTTAAGTAATTAAAAAAAGCATTCAAATTTTGTTGCAATCTACTGCGTACCACCCTCAAATTCCTATCTTTAGCTGAAAGCAAAGTATCATCAGCAAATAATCTTCTACATTTTCCTTCTGGTACATCAGGAAGATCAGAAGTAAAAATATTGGATAAAATTGGCCCAAGTATACTACCCTGAGGGACACCAGCTCTAATGGGTGTCCTTTCAGAGCATGAATTTATAGCTTACTTGTAAGGTTCGGCTAGTCAAGTAATTTTGAATAATTTTTGTTAGATATACAGGAAAATCAAGTCGAGCTAATTTAGCTACTAAACCTTTGTGTCAAACACTGTCAAAAGCTTTTTCAATATCTAGAAGAGCAACACCAGTTGAATAACCTTCAGATTTGCTAGCGTAAATCATATAAGTTACACTTAAAAGTTGATGTGTAGTAGAATGTCCATGACGAAAACCAAATTGTTCATCAGGGAAAATAGAATTCTGATTAATGTGAATCATCATTCTATTCAGAATAACCCTCTCAAATAGTTTACTTAGAGAAGGAAGCAAACTAATTGGTCGATAACTTGAAAGCTCTGAAGCACTTTTTCCAGGTTTCAAAATTGGAGTTACTTTGGCATTTTTCCATTTATTGGGAAAATGCCAAGTGAAAACATTTATTAAAGATTTTCACTAAAAAATCAACAGAATATAGAAAGTCCCATCTTCCCCCGGTGCTTTCATATTTTTAATGTTTTTGAAAATCAATTTAATAATTTCATCAATATTTGTCTCACAAGAACTTTGAAATAAATTTTGCCTAGAAAGAATATTATTCAAGGGAAATTTGAGCATCAATTGGACTAACAACGTTTAAATTCAAATCATGAGCAGACTCAAATTGTTGGGCTCCTTCTGCATTAGTTAAAATAAGTTTATCCCCATTCAAAGTAGGAATTGGCTTCTGGGGCTTTTTCAGAATTCGAAACAGGGTTCATTTGGGGTGCTATACATGGATTTGTGAATACTAACTTGCTAGTAATGAGTTAGTAATTTGTATCTTTACAAGCTGTATCGGAGAGAAAAAAAACTATCTTGTCTATAAACTTCAGTTTGCCGAATTGTCTCATCCATCATGCAAATCTCTCACGACCGGCTCTCATCCCAGATCATGGGGTGATGGGAAGCTCTTTGAAAAGTGGTTCGTTTTTTTTTTTTTGTTTCTTCACTTTGCACCGTCTCTCGTCAAAACCCACAGACAACAACCGTTCAGTCCAAGAGCGGAGCAGTAAATTTAGCCCATTCGGAAAATTCGTGATCGAGTGAAAAACACTTGCGCTAGCTGCCTTTCAGTGTCCGTTCGAAAATGTTGGCGTTCGCATAGTAGCGGTGTCTCCGGCTTTTTTTTCGTACTTCCGTCGCGATTTTTCTTTTTTGTTTAAGTTCTCGTCGATTTTTATCGTTTTGTGTTACGCGATTACTTTTTAATACTTTTAAAAAAGTTCTAACTGTTTCTGGATAAAACGAAGATTTTTGAATTTTAATACTAAATTTTTGAACGTTGGTTTTTAACAACAACGAACGAAAAAAAAATCGAGCAGTGATTGACAAAAGGTAGCTTCACGCGGAAACAATAACCTGCAGTTTTTTTCTTGGTTCTGACAAAATTGACCTAAATTACCGAATCGGCTGTTACCAGATCGACTTAATATGGCTATGGAAAATATGACACTTTTCTCATTTAAACTGACGAATTGCATTTGCACACCGTAGGGTGTTTTGAAATACGCATCGCTGTTGAAAAATCGTGCAAAAATTTGCCGTGACAAAAAGAGCTCTTGCTTAAAAATACGTCGCTGTTCGTGCCCTGAGCTGCTTGAAGATCCAAAAATAATTCGTTCCTTTGGCCTGTTTGAACCTGAGTGACAGATACGGTTGCCTGGGATTATATATCTATAATTTCGTTTTGCAGTGCAGTTCATAAAATTTTCTGTTAACAATCATCACAGCAATTTTGAGCAGAATTTAACTAATTGATTCGAGTTTCAATTTCTAAACTGACCAAGGTCTACAAATACAAGAATTCCAATAATCGTTATAGTGAAGAAAAGTGACATATTTCTCAACTAATTTGTCAGCTGGTAAAATTAAAACACATAATATGAATTCGGACATCTAGTCAGAACGAAACAACGAAAAAAGTGAAAAGCAATAAAGTGGCAACACAATAAGTGAAGCAAAATGTCTACGCAAGATGTACGTGGTCGTCCGTCGACACTTTTGCAACGATATCAACCCAAAGGTGGATCACAAAATCCACTACAACAACCGATGGACAATAGACCTATTAGCAGATCAACAAGCCAGCGAAGTCTCCAGAATTCAACACTGCTCCAAAAATACTACAATAAGGCACCCTCACAAGATTTGCAGAGTGAGAATATACCACCACAACCTGACCAGAGCCGTCAAATGCCAACGAAATCCAGCAGTCAACGCAGTTTAGATCAGTCTAAATTTCTCCAGCGTTACCAAAAGCAACACTCTCAAGATTCACAGGATGTGCCGAAACCCGACCCACAGCGTTTCAGTAGCCAAAAGAGTTTGGAAAGTTCAAAATTATTGCAGCGTTATAACCCTGTCAACAACTCTCAAGAATTTAGTGGGCTGGCTGCACGCGAGAGTACACCGGTGGCTCGATTTGCACGTAGTGGTAGTTTAGATCACGACAGGTTGGCCCGGCCATCTCTACTGTCCAAATACACACCGAGGTTTAATCAATCACTGAATCGACACAAAACGATGGGAGTAAGCGGCTACAGCAACTACAGCAGCCAGCAAAGCTTAGAACAATCGGAACCACAACAGTCAACCGGTGATTACAGCAGTGATCATTTCGATCAGTATTCAGCCGCTAATATTCGAAGTCGGTCGTCGAGTATGGCCAAGGGTCTGTCCCGACGAAGCGCACAAAGGGATTTAGAGCCGAGTAGTCAGACCATGGAAATGGAAGTTGATCAAACTCCACTCGAGCCGGTAACACCGGAAACCCTACCTGTGGTTGTAGCTTCCGAGCCCGTTATGGGAAACATAGCGTCCGCTCTGCCTATGCCGATGCCGATGCTAGGATTGATCCCTCCAACACCAACGGTCGAGATGAATTTGCCATCCGCTCCTGAACCTATTCCAGCTGTACAAACTGTTCAGCCTGAGCCGGAGAAACCAAAACGAAAAGAACCACAGAAACCACCTCGTAAAGATCTTGCCTCTTCTACGACCGTGAGTATTCCTACCATTCCCACCATCAAAACAACCATAACCGTCGATCCTCCGAAGCCCATCATCACCTCAAAAAAGGCCGCACCAGTCGTTCCAAAAGAACCATCACCACCATTGTTCAGCAATAGGGACCACATGGAACATTACGGAAGCGCTTCCGTTCCCAATCCATTAACACCTGATCAAACCCCAGCGCATTTACGATCACCACTAACACCACGACCCGCGGCACCTGCAACGCAAGCGAAAAAGGACACTCTGCTACTACCGATCAGCGATTTTAGCAGTCGCCGTAGCATGACAGATCTGAGGAATTCAACAGAACTGGAACCCAACCCATTTGACATGGACATTGATGAGTTCAGTGATAGGCGAGAGTTACGCAGCTTTACGAAGAAGAAAGATCCTGTAAAAAGTACGCTAGCTTCGGCGTTCGAACAGATTGCTGTTCTGTCCGTTCCACAAGCCATGACTAACATCGAGAATAACGACGATGCAATCGAAGCCATGCCACCCGATCGGAAGTTGAAAAAGCGTGATCACACATACCATCCTTCTTTTACACCCAAACAAACCAAACAGGAAGAAAATGAAAAGAAAAAACTAGAAGAAAAGGAAAAACGAGATGCCTTGAAAGCTGAACAGGATCGTAAGAAAGAAGAGGAGCGACTGAAAAAAGAAGACGAAAAGTTGAAAAAAGAGCAGGACAAACTTAAGAAAGAGGAAGAAAAACATCGTAGAGAGGAGGAAAAGTTGCGCGCCATCGATGAAAAGCGTCGAAAAGATGAAGAGGGCAAGCATATCAAAGAAGAACAAAAGAGGCTAAAAACTGAGGAAGATAAACGGCGAAAAGAAGAAGAAAAATTGTTAAAAGAAGAAGAGAAACGCATGAAGGAAGAAGAAAAACGTATCAAAGAAGAAGAAAAGCGAAAAAAAGATGAAGAGAAAAAGAGACAAAAAGCAGAGAAGAAAAAGGGAGCAGCTTCCAAATCGCAAGCTGATGAACAAGAACAAGAGGCGGCGGAAGAGGAACCAATCGATTTTGGAAGTCATTTTGAACAATATAATGCCCCTTCATCGCAACCAGTTCGAAGCTCTTCAATCGGACGACCAAGATCGGGAGGAACCCCTCGAGGAAGTATCGGTGCACTCAATCGCAATACACTACCAACATCAGCATCACAAATGTACAGCAGCCAACAAAGCTTGGACCGCAACACCGGCGTACAATCGAAAATGCTCCAAAGATACGCGAAAAGAAGCGGCTCTCAGGACATGACGCATTCCGAAGAAGCACGTCAATTCATCAGAGACGTTCACAGAAGTCAAGGCAGCCTCGATCAGCAGCGTGTTTCACGTTCGACCTTGCTTCAAAAATACACTCCAAAACCACTGAGCGCTTCGATGGGCAACAGTCAACCCGCACCGGTGACAGCGAACGAAAGCGCTCCAAAATCGACCAGTCAAATCAGTTTGGACAAAAATCGAATGGAAAAATCGGCCCTTTTGCAAAAGTACAAACCCAGGAACGAAACAGTGTCGATAACCATCACAGACACTTCAACGCTGGAGGGCGAGGAGGCTAATCAACGCATGGCCAGCGTGGCTTTCCAAGCCAAAAAACGCACATCGAAAAGCAATACGTTCGATTATCGGTAAGCAAAACAAATATGTACCAAACCCTGTGGGTACCACCATTGATTGATTGGTGATACCAATGTTCACGTTGATTACCTTTTTTATTTAGTAAACTTAGCCGAATTCTGAACTTGAATTTTGTTTTTGGACTCTGATTCTGAATTTGTATTCTATGCTTAATTCTATAATTTGAAAGTTTTATTATGGTTTTACTATGGCATTTTATAAACAGCTAGTTTCATAACAGTTTTATTGTGGTCATAAAAAAATGCTTAGATTATTTATAAGCTATTGGTTTTCAGGTAAATCTGAAAACGCTTATAAAGCTTTTACTAAATAAACTGTTGTTTTTTTTGTAAATAAGTAGTTTAGAAAGAGCTTTTTTTGCATGTTTTATAAAAACCCGCAGTGCTTGATTTTGAAACCGTAATAAAATTATGTGACATTTCTCGATCAAGATGTCAAAACCGGACACGCTTAGGCTAGATTACACATATTTGAATTGGAATTCCCATTTTTACACATTTTTGATAAGTCATGTGCGTTGTTTTTTGAGTTAAATAAAAAAATTGTATAGAAATGCTTGAAATATTTCAAATCACCGAAAGTGGTATGAATATCTCTAAAATGTTAGTATTGAATGAAAGGGCCCATCTAGTATAAGAAAAAATTTGTTTCTTGATGCCACCATTAATACAAAATGGCGGCTTCAGCTATTCTTTTCAAAGCTTTTAATGACTGGAAATTTCATGAAACATCCACAATATGGATATTGGGTGAAATAGCTAAACAAGTAGAAGTCGAAGTTCGTTGTCCGACGCCATCTTAAAAACCAAGATGGTTTCATCCGCTCAACTTTAAAATGCTGTAAATGACTGAACATTTTGATTCGCGGACAAGTGATTGATCGAAGCAGACGTGTTTTCGGGATTCGGGAACCAAAAGTGAAACTCTCATTGTTTCAATAGCCTTGAAGGCTATTGTGTAGTTTCTTTTGTATAAACGGAATCTTTCCCAGGAAAGATATAAAGAAAAATGGCAACAAGCATTCGAAAGAACACCGTGAAGTTGGTTTTCGGACCAAACAGCAAAGTTTCCTCACATTTGGAAGTGTTAACATTCGTCATGCACGATCTTAACCTTTCTATTGCTAATATACACAGCATATATAAAGATGAAAACGGTGGACAGTTTTACGTGAAAATAATGGACGAGCCTGCATTTGCAAATTTTATTGCTAGTGTAGATGAGGAGTACAGTTTTGAATATGAAAATGGTACAGTGAATAAAGTTACAACCGATCAGGCTTCGCGTATTTTACGATACGTTCGCATATTCAATTTACCTCCAGAGATCGAAGATCGTGAAATTCAATATGTGCTCGGACAGTATGGGACAATTAGACAGCATATACGCGAACGATTTCCAAGTGGGGCTGGTGTAAACATTAACACTACTATACGTGGTGTCCACATGGAGATTGTGAAGGAGATTCCAGCAAGTTTTTTCGTTGGACATTTTAAGGCTCGTAGGCTTAAAAAATAATTGTTTTTTTTTTGTAAAGAAGACGGTCTTATAAAGTCGAATTGCCCAAAATTAGCCTTACTCAACGACAAGAAGAACGATCATTCCACTGCATCCACCCTCGGACGACCCGCTAGACCCGTCGTTGATCGCCTGCTTCCCAACACATCGAATATGACGACTCTAAAATCCAACATTTTTCCTGTTAAAACGATCAACACGAACACGTGCTTCAGCGCCGCGAGATGGTATTTCCAGTCTCGCACAAGCAATACAGTCTCCCATGAAATCAGCCCAACTCGATTCTTCACCCTGCCTCCCATCATCAATCGCTCCAAAGCTGATTGCACCAACAGAAACAACAACGAGTGATAGCAGCAGAGACCGAGGATCTGCCGAGGTATTCAAAGTACCGTCATCACCCGGCGCACCGATCGAGATAGAAGAAGAGACAAGCGAATTAGATCGTCGTGCTTCCATCAAACGCACGAAACCAGATTCTCCTGAAAGCTCTGAACATGAAGATACGAACCAGCAGGTCACCGCCGACGTCGAAAGTGGAGAAAATATTGTCAATACCCCTTCGGGTATGATGCTTCGTGGACGTCCTGTAGAAGCGATGGTTCAAGTTAAAAATAAGAGACGGTTAAGGGGTAAGAAGGCTAGGCGGTAAATTTTCTGTGGTGGTCAACATCCTTGAAAGCTTTTTCCTATTAGCTACATGAGGCAAGTTCAGGAATTCAGTTGTTCATAGAAGTATTTGCCAAAACATTTTTTTTAAATGTTCAACATTGTTGATTAACCAGTGTGATCAGTAGATAAAAGTAGCAGGAAATATATATCATATGCAATGAAAAAACGATAAATTACCCGAGCCATGAAAAAATGTGTTAGAAAACATTGAAATTGATCATTGATTAAATGGATTTTTTTTATTTAAAAAAAAAACATCGCACGAATATCTGGGCTTGTTGAAAGGCTCAACGAGTGCAAGTCAAATTTCACTGTCTGACACCATCATGGAATCTGAATTCTTTTCGAACCTGTATATCACTGATAATAGCTTCAAACTCCTAAAATATTTGATATTCTGACGCTATCTAGAAATCCAAGATGGCGGCTAAGGTATTTCTTTTCAAACCTGTTTATTATAGTCAATCGCTTGAAACCCCCATAATGTGGGTATAATTTGAAAGTGCTAAACTAGAATTTCGTTATCTGACGCCATCTTGGAGTACAGTATGGCGGCTTCCACTTAACTTAAAAATGCTGTAAATCACTGAAAATGGCATGAAGTTTAATGAGATTTTCGACTATGAGCAGCATTATGAAGATCAGCCAAAGCGGTGGCGTCGGGTAGCCGAATTTGACTTCTACTCGTTTAGTCCTTTCGTCCAAAACCCATTTCAAGTGATTTTTAGTCGTCTTGGATTTAGTCGGCGGCGGTGGCGTCAGAAAGCAAAATTTAACTGCTTCTAGTTTAGCCCACATCCAATATCAATATTGTAGAGATTTCATGCTATTTAGGTGATTAACAGCGTTTCAAAATGCAGGGGAATCTTGGATTTTAAGGAAGCGTCAGATAGCGAAATTTGACAACTTCTAGTTTAGCCCTTTTATCCACTACCCATATTGTAGGGGGTTCATGAGATTTTCTTAGCTTAGCTTAGCCTAGCTTAGTTGACTACTCATTATTTACATAGTACTCTATGTAGTATGAATAGTAGTTGACTACTCATATCCACCTTAAATCATTGAACTTAAAGTGCTTAGATATGATATTTTATTTAAAACTTCAGATAAAATATTTGATAAAACTTTGTTCAACTTACGCACTTCATATTCCATGATCGCTGGCGTGGCTAAGCAGAACAAGTTCTACCTCGCCAATGGTTGCTACTCCGTGATTGATCGAGGCCATCAGCTCTACAAAGGCGAATACTTGTTGCCCGCTTCGCATGATACTCATTACACTACACAACCGATATAAAATACCCTCGCTGGTAATACGTTTCATTGGAAAGCTCAGTCCTGGTTCGCCAAGTTTGACTTATCAGAGAGCAACCGGAGTTTAAGTGGGACACATTCCCGATTCGACTGGTGTATTGCGGTCTCCTCGCAATTCCTACCCATTCTATTTACCTAGCACCCCCGCAGTGAAAAATTTTGGCCTCAAAAGGGTCGTGTGATTTCTCATAAAGCTACCGCATCCCAACCACTGGAGATAAGCTCCTTCCAAAGCCTATTCTCCAACAGGCACAAAACCCTATCAAAACAGTTTGTTTACAATGTTGTTTTCACAGAACTTAAGAGCATTCAAGTGAGTAGTATGCAATGGAGTATGGAGTATGTAATTATTTTTCAATTTTGTGATAATATATTGGAAATATTTGCACTTGTGTTTAACGTAGGTCTGGCAGCATTCTGGCGGTGTTAGCGAGTGTTGAGGGTGTTTTGGTAATCGATTGTCGCGGCTAAATAGTTGAGGTGGCTTTGGGCGGTGGTGACTAGCAGGAGGAGCAAGAAATATAAGATAACATTTTTGTAGCTATGTGACACAGGGATGCTAATGGAGAAAGCGATTGAAGTTATGTTTGCAAATTGATAACAATTGGGATTCGAAACGAGAGGGCGATGAACACTGTTTTAGGATGTCTGGTAGATCATTGTAGAGTTTACTTGCGAAGGAGATACTAGGTTTTTTCTCCCCAAATTCAGATTTCAGTATAAACAGGCGGATATGATTCGCATTTCTGGACAAGCGGTGGGAAGTTATTCTTTCGAAGCGCGTGTTGTAACCAGGGAAACAAATCGAACCGATCTGATAATGATAACTGGTTTATCACTTGTGTAACACTTAGCGATAAATTTGAAAAACTGATGACTTCTCATCCCTTTCCAATGCCGATCAAGATAACTCGTTCGAACTTTGCTCTAGTGGGCATCAGATTTCTTGATGTGCGCCCCGTGCAATTGTTGGTATTTTTTATGGTGCGTCTACCGCTCGGGCCGGCCCGGCACCTTGTGTGTCATCAAGCAATTGTTGGTATTTTTGGTATTTTTTGCTGGTGCATCTACCGATCGGTCGGTCCGGCCCGGCACCTTATGCGTCGTGAAGCAATTGTTGATATTTTTGGTATTTTTTGTTGGTGCGTCTACCGGTCGGGTCGGCCCGGCACCTTGTGCATCAAGCAATTGTTGGTGTCCTCCTTGGGTGCCAGCAAATTGTTGTTGCTTATCCTTAACGTTACAAGAGACGATAAATTTGAATCGGAAAGCACAACTTATCGGGAGCAAAATTGAAGTTGATAAGCACTAGGTATAGTGATCTTGAGGATGAAAATATCTCTCACGGGTGTTTTGATCGGCAAATTCTATCGGAGGATAACGATTTTTGGATTCCCTGGTTGTAACTCAACAACTTGTGAGGAGTATCCCTGTTGTCACTAGTTTGTGGGTGAATAGGGGGTTTCGAATTCCTGAGCATCCTGTATGCGAAGCACTGAATTGTCTATAACATATAACTGTTTTTGAGGGTATAGATACGGCTATCTAAATACAGCCTTAAAGGCTCCATTTTGCATAGTCTACAGCTCTCTTAAACGATTTTTGCAGGCTTTGTCCCATAGTGATACAAGGTATTGCAACCTCAAGTGAAACAATCCAAAGTATAGGGGAGAATGGGGATACTTGATCCTTTTTTATTATTTTCATCATATCTTTTGAAAATTGCAGATCGGCTTTTTTTGTATTTTCTGACAGCGTGTAATTTCAAGTTTATATGCTGCTAAAGTTAGAACGATACATGAACCCGTAAATGAACTAGAAGTGTTTTCGTGTGACCTAAAAAAATGTGATGTTGTGAAAGTTAAAGGAGACTTGATCCTTTATTAAAGAAGACTTGATCCTTTAATCAGGGTGCCCTAAGCTTTAGCAAAAATGATGCAAAATCTAACGATAAAAGTTTAATTGATTTCTTTTTTTTTTGGCGAAATTAGTTTTTCAGTTTTCATAGTTTATAAGTGTCAGACAAAAAGAACCCTGAAAGTTTGTCTTCCACCCTATTTTGATTGCATACTTAAAGGTGCAATTTTCTAATTTTGAGATAAAAGCACTTTTTAACAGTGAGCCACATCTATCCAGAAGAAAAATATATCTTTTTGGACTCGAGGAATCAAATCAATCCATAACATAATTTTTGGAAAAAAATTATTGAAAAAAATAAGAGTTTACTTTTGCTTTGAAAATATGGATTTGAGAAGTTCATATACTATAACGATTGACGTACTGGAATACATATTTTTATTATAATTTTTTCGTTTGGGAAACATTTTAAAGTGATAAAAAAAGAACTTCAAGTCACAATTTGTTAGATTTTTCAAACAAAGTACAATAACTCAAAAAATTAATATTTTAAATTTTTTGACATAACAGGTTTATTGTTTTCTTCTATTTGGCAAATTTTTTTAGAACATTTGATCTATGTAATATATTCCAGTTTCGAGATATAGCTGAGGAATCAAGTATCCCTAGGGATCAAGAATCCCCGTTCTCCTCATAAGCCAGTGAATGGGAATGAAAGCAGGATTGGAGCCAATGCTCTTTGAAGTGCTCTATGTGGGCTGTCCAGCTAAAGATATCGTCTAAATGTAATCCTAAATATTTAAACTCTCGTACACGTTCAATTACCGTGAAGGGCATCCAAATCATGTCCAATCCATTCCACTATCTGAAAGGGGTTGACATTGTTGTACGAAATTAAGGTATCGTCGGCAAAGGCGGAACTTCGCCGTACATGTTCATCGGCGAGAGATCGCTGAAAAACCACGAACTTCTCATTTTACGAAAAATCAGAAAGTATAAAGTTTCTAGTTATAGCTGATTCTATAGCATCGAAAAAAATCAGTTCAGGTCATATAGAACCTGACCGAGAAGGAAGGTTAAGTGTGGTGTCCAAAAGTTGTAGTTTTATTTACTTAGTTCAGGTTTTATAACAACACAACTGTAGGATTTCGCCTAGTTTCAAAATAGTTATTTATGCAATACGTTACCAAAAGTAGATTTTTTCAGCGCGAGTCGTAATTTATAATTACGTCGTGAGATGAGAAAATCGACCCTGTTTTGAAAACTGTATCGAATAGTACTAATTTTTGGTATATTTTTATCGATAAAAAAGCAGCTCTTTTCAAAACCCAATTTCGTAACAAATAACAAACATTCCAGTACGGAGTTGCAAAAAAAATGTGTTTAAAATAGAATGCAATTTAAAGTTAACTGCCCTAATTTAAAATTTGTTTCAACTCAAAATCAGTCTATTAAAACCACCGAATCTTGAAAAATCCATTAAACAATCTAAAAAATCTCATCTTTGATGAGCTTTTGTCATTTTTATTGAGTTTTTTTAAAAGATGTTTAACTTTAAAATTTCCAACATACATGCCTCTATATCGAAAAAAAAATTACTCATTGACATTTGGCTAACCATATTAAATCGGCTTTGAATTCATTTCTTTTCAGTGATCACGAATATGAACCTGTTGGAGAGCCGATTGAAAAAGATGCTGCAACTCAGGGTGCAGCAGCAGGTTTGGCTCCACCCGGCAACAACCAGCAGCGAAAACCGTCCAACGCTTCTCTGCGCGCAACGGGAGAAGAAGTGGACACAGTTAGCATGGCGGAACTGCAACGCGACATCGAAGACCATCTTTTCACCCGTCAAAGCGAGGAAGAGGCAGCCGAAGCAGTGGAAACCGGACCAGAGAAAACTAGCAAAATGAAAGCTGTTATGACAAGAGCACAAGAAAGTGGAAAGAAAGCAATGGCGATGGCACAGGAAAGCAGCAAAATGGCAATGTCGCGAGCTCAAGAAGGGGGCAAGAGCTTACACCAAAAGCTTCGCAAACAAACCGATAAATTTAAAACCAAAATGTCAACTATCAACGTCAAAAAAGATAAGGATGCTGCTCCACTGGCCAGTCCAGAGATTGTGACTACACCAGAAATAGAAAAACTTGATTTTACAATTGCTGAACCGAAAGAAGAAAATGAAACAGAACAAACTGAGCCAACTGAACCAACATCGGACAATGCAGAAGCTGCTACCCAACAGCCATCTGCTGAAGGCAATGGCACAGCAAAGAGACGCTTCAAAACAGCCGAGTTTGCGAAGCTGAAAAATATTCACATGCCCAAGCTTCAAAAGCCAGAATTTAAGCGACCTGATTTTAGTAAAATGTCTCTAGGTAAGGGTACCAAAATCAAACGCCCAGAAATACCAAAATTCTTAACGGAAAAACCAGACTTTTCAAAGCTTAAAATGCCTCAAAAGATAGGAGCCATCAAATTGCAGCGTAGCAAGTCGATGAAAGAATCATCCCCATTGGCTAATGCAAGTGCTGCTTCCCCATCTGACCTGGAAACACCCTCGGTTATGGGCGAAGATGGCACGAAAAAGAAAATCAATTACACCGATTTCAGCACATATCCACGCTTTTTGGATAAATTCAAGCGACAAAAATCTGCACCAGGCAACGCAAGTGTAAAAGCTGCAACTCCTCCTCCACTGGAATTCACAAAGACGACAAGAACTACAAGACCAAAAGGTCCCTCATTCATATCCCGGTGGGCTGAAAAATCTTCCGAAGACACTGGTAGCAATCGATTCTTTTCCGGTAGCGAAATGGGTGAACGAGAAGGATCAGTCGAAAGAAGAATGCGTCAACGCTTGGAACAAGCAGATTTCGACATCCCGGAGCTGCCGGTCACTGCTGAGCAGAAACAATTGGAGGAATACGATAAGGAAAACCGAGAAATTCATCTACTCTCGGCAGCTCGTCATGACGAATTCTTAAAACGTAAACCTCCTATGGAACGGCAGGAATCTGATCTGGCGTCTGAAGAAGAGAAACAATTCTGGGCTAGCTCGCTAGGTCAGAAAATTCGGCACAACATCGATATGAATAGTAACGATTTCGATTTTCTCGATGAAGAAGACCGCTTACGAACAGCACGTGAGAATGAAACCTTAGGTCTGAGCGAACGAGATCGTGCTAGGTTCTTGGGAGAAAACACAGAACAATCGGAGAGAGACTATGACATGCGATCTACAACTCCTTACTCTAACAAAGAGTGCCAATCATCTGGCGGAAGCTCCGGTATACGACGACGAAAAGGTGTGTTAGAAGAAATTGACGATGACGAATTTTTCCTGCGCCAAAAGGGAATATCGAAGGACAACATTCAAATGGGCGAATATATAAGCACCGCCATTAAGGAAGGCTTAAGTACACCAAAGAACGCGCTAGCCGAAATGGGACGATATGATTCGTACTACGACGAAGATATGGACGCTAGCGAAAGAATGAGTGCAAGCGGTCTTCGTTATTATCAACCAAGCTTCGAATCCGATGATGTCTCTAACAAACAGAGCTTCACTGATGAATTCCAAAGAAATGCAGAATTTTTCAAGACTTTTCCACCAGATCGCCCATCAAGAAAACATAAAAAATCGTACAATGAAGAACATGACGATGATCAACAGAAGGTCCCTTATGAATCTCGCCAACAGGATGACCCTGATGTAGCTTTCTATCATTCAGATCGTAAGTATAACGACGATAAATTGCAAACACCGTTCGAAAAGGAACAGCAGTACATTGATGACGAATCTGCTGGCAATGGATTCACACGTACGGGAACTGCCGTACCTCCAACACCACCAAGACGCCGCAAGAAGCGCTTCCGTGATGTTACTCCATCGGTATTAGAACCTTTCGGCGAAGGTTTGACTACAAAACCCATTTACAATAGCTTTACCATTGGACCCGAAACGGTACATATCATTTTTATTCACTGATGTCTTATAGTAGGGCGAATACCGTTTTGATACTTGAAACCGTCTTACATTTTAGCACTTATATCGCGCTGATGTTCCACTGGCCCAGGAAGAAAGTTTCACCACACCTCTACCGACTCCAAGAAGGTCACTTTCACGCTCTCAAATGTCTAAAACCTTTGATGACGACCGCACTTCTCGTGGAGCTGAGTCCTTCATTTTCGGAGCGGATGACAATGCTCTGGTTAAAAACTCTCTCGATATGTCGGAATCGAATGGGTGAGTAGAAACTTTACCAAATATTCTTCATCAACTAAACGAAGTGATTTTCTTTTATTTATTTGGATTGAAAGCTATGCGACTGTAAGGAAAGAACCTCCGCCACGTCCTCCAGCTCCGATTCGCCGTAGACGATCTACGCGTTCACTAACGGATCAACGCCAATTCAACACGCTGCCCAACTTCCACTCGGTTTCTCCCATGAGACCATCGCGCAATTATAGCACAATTAGTCCTAACAGGCCACCAAGAGGTAGATCAATCAGCAGTTTGAATGACAATCAATTGTAAGTACAAAAGTTAACCACAATAGATGATATTGATCTAAATACTTTTATTCTTTTTATTTAAGAAACACAACGATTATCAGCAAGGAGGATCTTACACAATACGAATATATCGAAGATACCGAAAACAATGCGAAAGTGCACCAAACTTTACAATCCGGAGCGATAGTGAATAAAATGAAAGACAGACCTTTGCCACCACCGCCGCGTCCTCCGAGGGAACATAAGAAGCCTCGAAAACCTGAACCGGACGACGATAGGTATGATTTCGATGGCGGTGCCGAACGTATTTCCAGCTTTGGAGCAATCGAACCGAGAACAGTAGAAGAAGTGGAAATAGCGATTCAAACTGATCCTGTCTCAGAGGATTTCGAATTGGATGCCGAAGTTTCGGAAACCATAGGCATCGCAGACGAAGCTGAAAAGCCACTGAAGACGCTGCAGGACATTTTAAGAGAAGAGCAACAAGCGGAAATAGATCGCGCACGGCAGTTGGCAGAAGCAAATAATTTAATGAGAGACATTCAAAAGTTTAGAGATTCCACGTCATCGCTTTCACTGCAAGGAAGTCGGCCGGAAACACCTTCGGGAATACTTCTTGAAAGACGAGTGTCGACACCTTCATTCAATGGACGTTCTAATAACATTTTACTTCGGCCGTTAAGTATCGAAGATCTGACGGAAGCTGATCTTGCTAACGCTGAGGATGACAAATATATCGCAGAATTAGTTAATAAGTATGTTTCTGAAGAAAAAGTTCCAGAAGTGAAAAGAGCTGTGAACAAGGTTGAGGCTGACTCTGGTGAGAAGATGGAACAATCTAGACTACAGCAGATCGAATCCATGATAGTGCAGGATAACGTGGTGAGGGTAGAAGCTCCCATAGTCCGTTCAGACCCAACAGCTCCACCAAGAAGAAGATCGCTTGTAGCGTCTAACACAGATTTGCCACGAAGTGTTGAAATTCCTTCAAATGTAATTGAGGAAATTGTAGAGCGACTGAGAACAAATGAACAACAACACATTGCTGAATTGCATCAATTACATCTACAACAGTTGGAAGATCTCAAGAAACAACAGGAAGAACAGAAGCATCTGCAAGAGCAAAAACTTGAAGAACAACAAAGACAAGTGCTCGAACAACAAAACCAACAACTGCACGAAACACAACAGCTCAAAGAACAAATTCTACTTCAACAAGAACAGCAGAAAGCACTTTTACAGCAACAACAGCAACAGCAGCAGCAACTATTGATAGCACAACAGCAACAACAAATTCTACTTCAGCAACAGGAAAAAGAGAGAGAATTGCAACGAGAACGAGAGCGTGAACTTTTGAGAGAACGAGAGATCGAACTAGAGAAAGCAAGAGAACGCGAAAGAGAACTCCACCATGCCCGTGAGTTGGAACTTCAAAGGGCTCGCGAACTCGAACAGCAACGTGCTAAAGAACTAGAACAACAAAGATTGCGTGAGATGGAACTTCAGCGAGCGATAGAGATCGAACATCAAAGGTTAAGGGAACTCGAATTGCAAAGAGCGCAAGAAGCTGAAATGCAACGTGCCCGTGAAGCCGAACTCATGCGCGCAAGAGAAGCAGAACTGCAAAGAGCAAGAGAAATGGAACTACAAAGAGCACGAGATGCTGAACTCCACAGAATACGTGAGGCAGAATTGTTAAAATCTAAAGAATTGGAACTTTTGAAAATTCAAGAAGCAAAACAAGATATCCAAAGGGAACGAACAACTGATCCAGCAGCACAAGAAGAAACTGTTGACGCGGTACTCAAGGAAACGGTTGATGCGGTGTTGAAGCTCAAAGAAGTTACCGAAGAAATAGCGGTTGAAATAACCGAAGCTTCCGAAGCTGTTCAGGAACCATCGAAGACTGGCACTATTCCGAAGGAACCCGTCAAAGAAACGGCGCCAGCTCGACCTCCTCCACCACGGATAAGTCCTCAGATAAGCCCAGATGCGACAGCATACCCTGAATACGTACCATACACCCTTCCTCCGCAGCCTTACTATCCTGTGCGAAACTTCTCGGACGATGAAGCGGCATTCCCACAAGCACCTCAACGACGTCGAAGACATCATCGCTCTCGAAGAGATTCCACATCGGAGGAAGAGTTCCAACGAGAGCAACGAAAACAGCGCCACGGTACACGTTCACCTGAACCTTCTATCCCATCCCTCAGCGGGCAACTTATTCGTGCGTGTGGATCATCGATCATGCAAACAGGTGACGACCTGATGACTATACTGAGGGCCAGCAGTAAAGATGAGAACAAACGCGATCTTCACATAGCACTGATAATACTTATTGTCATTGTTGCTGGTCTGATGGCGCTTGGTATGAGCGGAGAAAAATCTGTCCACCATCACCATTGGGATTATTTCAATCCACCTGGGAACGCTAAATAAAGATATCTGAGTGAATGTGATACGGTCAACTGCTCCTATTCAGCATCCTACATTCTAAGGCGTTTTCGCTAGGTTCTGGAATTTAGAGGAGGAAATTTTACTGATGAATAGAGATCGAATATATCTACTAAAAATAATCTCCTATTTGTTGAATTGTGTGGAATTCTTTTTTCTTTTAATTTAATTCTAAATCACTTTCAGCCATCTGCATTTGAGCGTTTGCTATTGAGCTATAGAGAATACGAATTACAAAGCTATATTAACATTTTACGGTACTCAGCCAACAGTAGAAGCAAATTTTATTTAATGCACGTCGTTAAAGTTTCTAGCACATTAGACACATTCAAGTAATTTCTAGTAGAAACATTACACCAATGGAAACCAACGATGGCTATTTTGTTCAAGATTGTAAAGTAGGTCAACATGAAGTCCGAGCTCTAGTTAGTGGATTCGGACAATCGCGAGTTTCGGTGCTAGTCAGGTAATGTGTAGATAGGTTGCAGCCAGAAGATCGGATTAAATTTTCCACTATTCGTCGTTATCAATGATTTGGTTTTGTAGCATAATTTCAATATTAGACAAATAAACGAATGAAAATCAAATGAACTGTTTTTTGTAGAGCAGACTTTGGGTTTGGGTTCCTTTTTAAAAGGTTTGGTTTAAAACTAATCCTTGACCTTGATTTTTTTTAAATTTTTGCAGAATTTCAAAATAAAATCCAAAGTAAATGGAGTAGGAAGAGTAGGCGTTTGCTGAATTGTCAAGATTTGTTTTTAGGCTGTAATTTTTTTCCAAAAATTAAAATGAAAATTACATATATTTTTAAGATTTTTTCATTCAAATTCGGTGAAATTGATGGTGGTGCGGAAGTCAAATCGATTGTTGAGTGAAAGAAAATTACGGGTAGTCTGGTGAAGAGTTGTTCTATCTGATTTGGTTTGGAAATATTTAAATTCAGCGGCTGATGCGCTGTTGCTGTAAAAAAAATGATGAGCTAGATAATTTATATTTGGTCTGTATTTTATGAACATCTACAGTTGCTGTAATTAAATGATAAATAATCAGTAGTTGTAAATCAAAGTTGGGCGTTAAGTTCGATGATTTAAGCACTGATAAACTGATATAACTCTGCACCACATTTCCATCAACCAAAGGTTCGTGTCTTAACTGCTTAGTAAGTGATTAATACACTGTGTTACGTAGTGGATATTTTACCTCTTTAATCTCAATAGTCGCGAATATTACTACCAGCACTTTTGCATCATCTGCGAATGCAGATGTGCTAGCAGCCAAGATACTTTGCCCGGACTCTTACCCCAGGGGGGGACAATTTTGTTTTCACGCTCTACTGAGGGAAGAAGCAAACTGGCAATATCGTTGGGAATATAGGTCGGCTCATTGAAAATCAATGCAAGCGCATTTCAATCCCAAAGATCTCAAAGGATTCAATAAAGTACAACGACTTACCAACGAATTGCCAACTACGTCTTCCGGGTGTCCAAACATAGGCCGCCGGATTGCCTCTTCAGTCAGACAGGGGTTAGTTTTGAATCACCACACTTCCGTCGACTCCCGATACTATTACGAAGGCTATCGTTTTTCAACTCGCAATGTACTACGGCGACAATTCCAAACCATGGCGATTTTCTACTTCCGTTACAACTCTATATAGCTACGACTCTTTAGCAACATCCGACTCATCAAAAGGTTCCAGGAATAGAGAGCTGGCTCATGTCTTGCCAGCTTTCAGGAAAACTTTTCCCACCGCCCTTCTTCTGAGGTTTTCCTCAAACCCAATGCCCAGACAATGCAAAAAAGACGCGCGAGTAGTTTAAGCATTTTTTTGGTGGTCGTAGTCGACCATCCCTTAGTTAGCCATTGCGCTTTAAGGACGCCCTCTCGATCTTAGGTCAAGAAGCGTCGCTTACACTGAGTAAATCTAGATCTTCAAAGAGTTTCACTAAAATTACTAACGATATTGCCAATAAGCTTCGGGAGCATTTGTTGCCACGCAACAACTGATTGTGATGGGGCGCTAGCATTCAAAAATTACTCTAAGTGTTCTAATGACACGTAGAAAAATAAATAGAAATTTCATTATCTACCAAGCATTTGTAGCCTGCTTCAATTTTTCTGCGTGCAAAAGTATAAGTTGCTATGGTGTTCAATTTTTGTTATGTTTTCCTCCCAGTGAAAAAATGTCCCGATGGTTGATATGTACTAGATTCATTGAACTTTGAAATTTGAGGAACCAAATTTGAAACGTGCCTACATATGAAAATCAATTCTTCATATTTATAAAAAAAACTATTCTAATTAAAAGGATATTCAAGTTTAAAAAATAATTTCATAATATAATTGTATTAAAGTTTAACAGTGTTTGAGAACAAGTTTAAGCAAATGAAAAAAGTTATAGATTTAAAGGCTTTCAAAGCGAAAATGTTCTTTATCTTATTGAGGAAAAAATCGCAGTTCTTTAAAAAAAGGATCTTCTGGTGAATGATTTAGTCTAGACATTTTACTAGAGAATATACTTTTTAGATAGTCTAAAATTTCTTCAAATTTCCCCTTTGGATAAAATTTTCAAAAGATCATACACTCTTCTTTAAAAAGAATGGAATTGATCCGATACATTGAAACTAAAATTTTAACTAACTGAGTTACATAACTCTTCATAAAAAATATTTTCGAATTGTCAAATGAAAATTTAATGATTTACACAAAAATCGAAATTAAGCTACTGGTATCATTACACGATCGGGAAACGAAGCTTAGGGAATGATGGGCTAGTTGGCGCCAGAAGCTCTGGACGATGGATATTTTTCTCCTATGCAGGGGTAGTTATATCAGCTTATCAGTGATTTAAGGAAGGTGCAGTTGGTTGCAAGGTAAGATGATAATAATGAAAACAAAATTAGCTCAACTCTATTATTGGGGATTAGTGGAGGGTAGGACAGTGTGGGAAGCACTTTTTGACCACCGTGCGGAACAGACGGAAAATAGAATGCATTAAAGGAAAAAAAAACATTGAAAATGCTAGATGTTTATGCCCATGGTCGCTGATATGTTGGAAAAAGTTTGTTTTGATAGAATGGTGAATTTCCCATTTTGAAGACAGACAGTTTGTTATAGAAATGATAGCATAAAGAGTCGGTGCAAGAATTTCTTTGTGACCGTGAAAATTGTTTATTGTGACTTGCAAGAGAATTGTAATACCTACATTTCAATTGGTAAATCGTATGAGTTATTGATAACAGTTTTTCTAGTAGGTCCGATTATCGTTCCAATCCAACTGTTTTTGTTCGACTTCTTGGGTCTTGACTTGATGACCAACTAATGAAAGACGTACCGTGAGTAGATGTAAAATACGAACAAAAATGTATAACTTCAGATAAAATCAGTAATTCGAATAGGTTGATGACTGAGAACTGAGAAAACTGTTTATTGACAACATAAGTACAGTCCCCCCACAATCATGGGTCACACACAATCATTAGTCACCGAGCATTTGAACAGCTGATTGCCGCTGAACAGAATGAAATTATTTTATATTATATTTTTTTAATTTATCGATAGTATCATCAAAATGCATTAAAAATATTATGTGTGCGCTTGATAACAGAAAATCGCTGTTTGAATAGTTTTTGTCATACGTTAACTATTACCTGTTGAACTATCGCACAAATTTCCAATGTTATAAGGTTGACATCTTGAACCATTAAGCCCCTTATTCGGGTATTTCAAAAATTCCAACAAAATAAACAAAGGACGAGTTAACATTTTACAAAAGAAACAGAGCGAATAAAATGCGAAATTTAAATAATATTTGCAAAATAAAATTGACCCATAATTGTTACAGCATCTACCAAATTTCACACAATCATGGGTCGCTTTTTTGCTAGCAAAGCAAAACATTTCTTGGTTGCTATAGCTCTACCCAAATGCCCCTGGAATTTATACTATCAAAGAATGCCCCTGAATGTTTGCCGGAAACATGATGATTTCCATGTTGATTTTCGGGTGTTGCCATGGACTTCTATGTGACTAATAATTGTGAGCAATTTGACTAATAATTGTTACGGTCTTCAATATTGACCCATAATTGTGGTTTTGAAAAACGTTCACTGTTTCGGTAAAATATGTAATTTTTAAACAAGATTTCAATGAAAAACATATTTGAACTCAAAGAGGAAGCATTTAATGACTGAAATTTATTCAATGCTTGATATTTGGTCTACTAACACCCGAATAAACGAACATTCTGCGGTGGAGGGATACGTTAAGTGACTAATGATTGTGGGGGGACTGTACATCCCATCCGGAACTTACCGTAAGTCGATTTTACTTTGTACAATAGAGCAGAATATGGATTGTATATTACAAAGACTGGAAATACATTAAAAAAAATTGTGGTGTTGGATTGAAGAATGGTAGAATCAGAAAGAAACTTGTATTTTAAGTTAATGTAGTAGACATCTAAAATTTTATTATTAATACCACTCAATAAATTGTAGCTTCAAATTGTCCTAACGATAAACTTTGAGGATTTGTTTACTGAGCCCATCTTCCGGAATCTAAAGGGTTATACGGTCAAAATTTGGTCAAGGGAAAACGCGTGTAAATCGGTGAAATCGTTTATTTAAAAAATCAAATTAAATTTCTTTTTCAAGTTTAATTAGCCGAAAGTTTCGAAAGTTTCTCGTCGTTTCAACTCGGTGATCGTTTTCGGAAGAAGAATAAATGTACCATCAACTCCTTAAAACATGCCGATAGAACACTAACCAATCACGTCGAAATAGAAAATTATGTTGTCGCATACTTTAAAGATCTTTACTCTGCTCGCAATACAACACCACTTAATGTTTTTCCTTGCAATAGAACTATTTTGTCGGAATCGATTTAAAATAACGGTATTATGGATGAAATTACCACTGAGGAAATATTTTTTGCCATCAAAAGCAGTGCGAGTAGAAAATCCCCAGGAAGCGATGGACTCCCCAAAGAGCTGCACTTACATATTTTTGACGTGATTCATGCCCAACTTAATCTTGTTTTAAATGAAGCCATCAGAGGAAACATTCATCCAAATTTTGCAGATGGAGCTATAGTATTGACTAAAAAGCAAACTACAGATGAAACAATAAAATCTTTCCGCCCAATATCCCTTTTAAATTTCGACTACAAAATCTTTTCAAGAATACTCAAAACACGACTTGAGAGGGTTATGTCAGAAAACAATATTTTAAGTGATACACAAAAATGTTCGAATGGGAAAAAGAACATTTTCGAAGCTGTGACTGCCATTAAAGACAGAATCGTCGAAATAAACTGCCGAAGAAAATCCGCTAAAGTCATCTCCTTTGACTTAGATCATGCTTTTGATCGTGTAAATAAAAGCTTTCTTCTCAATATAATGAGGGACATGCACTTCAATCCAAGTTTTGTATCTCTTTTGAATAAAATTATGTGTCTTTCTTCTTCTTGTGTTATTGTTAATGGAAATTTAAGCCAACCTTTTCCTATTCAATGTTCCGTCCGGCAGGGGGATCCTATCAGTATGCACCTCTTTGTATTATACATCCATCCTCTCCTTGAAAAACTTAATACCATTTGTAATAACCCTTTGGACTTAGTAGTAGCCTATGCCGACGATATCTCAGTAATAATATCAGATCCACAAAAACTAACTTTAGTTAAAAGAGCTTTTGACGACTTTGAATCTTGTGCGGGTGCAATCCTGAATGCAAACAAAACCGTAGCAATGAATATTGGACAGTCGAAATCATCTTTTCAAAATGATTGGACGATTCCAAAGGATTCAGTAAGAATTTTGGGTATTACATTTTTCAATTCTCTTAAGACCACTATCGAAATAAATTGGGGAGAACTGATTCAAAAAACATCTCAACTTATGTGGATATTTAAGCCCCGAGGGTTGTCTTTGCGACAGAAAGTCGTTATTGTTAATACTTTTGTAACATCGAAACTTTGGTATTTATCATCTGTTCTCAGCATCCCAAATGCACAAGCCGCTAGAATAACCTCGCAAATAGGTTCATTCATATGGGGACGATACCCTACAAGGGTGGCAATGGAAAACCTTTCCCTGCCTCAAGAGGATGGTGGTCTTAACCTGCATCTACCTATTAAGAAATGTAAATCGTTGCTCATTTCAAGATTCTTAAAAAGCCTGGAATGTACATCTTTTGCTGCTTCATTCTCAGCACAAATGGATAATCCCCCAAATATAAGTGGTATTCCAGCTCTGTATCCATGCCTGAAAATTATAGCCAAAGAAATTCCATACATCGAAGAACGATTAAAATGTCATCCTTCAGCCACAGCTCTCTACATAAACTTCAGAAAAAAAAACAAAAAAGTTGAAAATCGTCGAAGAACATCCACATGTGGCATGGAGACTTGCATGGAAAAACTTACGAAAATCAACTTTAAACTCCGATGAAAAATCCCAAATGTACCTCCTCATACATCAAAAAATTCCACATGCTGCTCTTATGGCTAGAACTGGTAGAGCAAACAGTCCCAATTGCGATCATTGTCAGAATGCGGTAAAAACGTTGGAACATAAATTTTCATCATGTACCCGAGTTAACCACCTATGGAATTACCTGAAGCTACAATTGGAACCGTTTTTAGACAGAAATATTTCTTTCAACACGTTTGCGTTCCCGGAACTAAAATTAATAAGTCGAGTATCAAAAAATAAAGCTCTAAAATTGTTTATTACCTATGTAAACTTTGTGTTAGATGCTAGAAATTTGTTTACTACTGATAATCTTGATTTTGTTTTTGAATGTAACTGTTCTTAAATTATAATATTATGTACAAATAAAAACGTTTTTACAAAAAAAATTACTATGAAATTCAGGAAAAATATTCAGTTAGGCTTCCGCTTTTCCAAATCCGAATTGCCGGGCCTTAAGCTTAACCCCTGCCATCAGATTTTGTACAGCCACCTTGTCCACCTTCTTCGCCGCAGAAAGCCAGCTTGCCTTGAACTGCTGCTCGTCCTTAGCAATTTTTTTGGTCTTCTTTAGGTTCCGCTTGACAATAGCCCAGTATTTCTCAATTGGGCGGAGCTCTGGCGTGTTGGGAGGGTTCTTGTCCTAGGGAACCACCTACACGTTGTTGGCGGTGTACCACTCCAAATCGGCAAGATGCCAAATCCGGCCAAAACAGTACGGAACAACCGTGTTTCTTTAGAAAAGGCAGCAGACGTTTATTCAAACACTCTTTCACGTAAATTTCTTGGTTGACAGTCCCGGAAGCTATGAAAATGCTGCTTTTCAAGCCACAGGAACAGATGGCTTGCCAAACCAGATATTTCTTCGCGAACTTTGACAGTTTCATGTGCTTGAAAATATCTGCTATCTTTCCCCTTCCTTTTGCCGTATAAAACTCCTGTCCCGGAAGCTGCTTGTAGTCGGCTTTGACGTAGGTTTCGTCGTCCAATATCACGCAGTCAAACTTCGTCAGCATCGTCGTGTACAGCCTCCGGGATCGCGCTTTGGCCGCCGTATTTTGTTCGCGGTTTGAATTCACTACCTTCTTGATAGTCCGGCTCGTTTTTTGGCTCGATGCACGGTTGTAGACGATACACCCAGCTTATTTGCGGAATCTCGGAGAGATGTTAGGGTTTCGCTTGAAACTACCGGCAACTCTCTTTGTCGTCTGCAGCTGCCGGTTGCAGCTTTGCCCCAACAAAAATACTTTTTTTTGGAAACACATAACTTTTTTTAGGATTCCAGTTTGTATAAATATATTAATTTTGTGGGAAATGGTACTCCTGGCGAAATTTTTTCTGAAAATATCAATTCCAGTGAAAAAAATTCTGGAGAATGGTTCATTCTGGGGAAAATTCTCGGAGAAACGGGGTTCAACCCATATTTATACGTAATCAAGAAAATCCGGTAAATGGAATTCCGGTAAACAGTATACAACCCAAAAACATGCTGACTTCATACTGACCAAGAATCAAATTTAGCGTTTATTCTTCCACTGATCGCTGCCGAACTTGCCCCTTAACCGGGCAAGTGTAAACTTAGACATTTTTCACAAAAGTGCCATATCTTTCACCAATATTATTGATTTTTTTTTTTATTTTCAACAAGGATTTGTTGCAAACTAATAAAGCATTACTTTACAACATGCAACGAAAGATCTAATATATAAAGATGAGTTGGACTATATATGTTTGTTTGTATGCACCTTATACAAATCCACACCGCTTAACCGATCAGCCTGAAATTTGGTACAGTTATGTGTTTAGACCATGGTAAGGTTTTAGTAATAGTTTTGAGCCCCTCCCACTTAAGCAAAGGGACCCTCCCATACAACTTTCGTTTTTTTTCCCACGAATCAAAAGTCATGGCACCCATTTTGTCGATCAATTTTCGTTTCCTTTGGCGGGGTTGTTTTCACCATCACCATGGGCTGGGCATTAGAAACGATCAACCAGAGTTCACCTGTACTGGATAGCAAATCGAAGCTTGCTGAGCATTAAAAATTTGAAAGGGAAAATTTTGGCGGGTGTTTTTTGTCCTTCTGTTCAAAGCACGTGGTACCGGTACGAGGTATTGGGATGCAAAATATGGCTACATTTTGAATTGAAAAATACAACTAGCCTGTTAGGAATATATTGACTAAAATTGTAGTGGCTTTCGAAGTGCATTTTATTTAACGCCACTGGCGGGACTACAAAAACATACAGTGAACTGAACAGTGTTCAATAAATTTACTTTTTCAGCTGAACAGCTATTTTGACTGAGTGTTGAAAAACTTATGAACCGATTTTCATAAATTTCAGCTTTTAAGAGCCAACCATTTTCATATTTTTGGGATTTTTTATAGAGAAAGATAAAATAATTAGATTCAGAGTTATAAGTCCAAGGCTGCGATTTTAACGCTTCGATAGCCTTCGAGAAATTCAAACGAAGGTTTAGAAAATTGATTAGGAAATTAAATCTAAGGTTTCGGGTTATATACAATTCAATTTCATTGGACAATTTCTAACTTCTGAGTCATTTTTGGTCATCAATGTGACTTGACCACATTGATCACTTTTCGCAATAATTAATGGGATGATTGTTACCAACAATGCAAACATTGAAATATAAATCAAATTAAATCTATTTTTTTAAATTATAATGGTAACTTCGGGTCACAGATAGTTTATTTTCGATAGCTTCAAAAAACGATTAGTGAAACTTTCAACATTTAAGAACAAGTACTCATAGCGCAGTGTGATTTTAAAAAGCACACATACTATTGAAAACATGCAGTGAGTTTTAAACATGGTTCAACAATATTCGAAAGTCTTTTTTGAAAATTTCTAAGTAAATAAAACTTGAATATACCATTCTACAGGGAGATCATCCAACTTGAAAAGTAGGATGATCTCCAAAACAATATTTTTATCAAATGGGGGATGTGAAAGTTTAACAAACGGTTTCAGCAGCTGAAGATAAAAAAAAATTAGATAAAAGCTATTCAAGCTTCCTTAGAAATGGTGGGTGAAAAAAATGTTTGATATGATAGGATGAACAAGCAATCAAGGGAAATTATTTTAAATTTCTTTAAAAACAAACCTCATAACTATAAGTTTTTCAAAATTATGAACACGAAAAAAACAATAAATAATCTCAATCAAAACTAAAAAAAAAAACAACAAAACTTACAAAGCTAACATGGCTTAAAATTGGCAAAAGTTTTTATATCTAATGATGAATTCAAGCTTCCAAAATTTTGAGAAGTCCAACGAATCATTTTGATTTTTATTTTATGCGAACCCGAGCAAGGCCGGGTAAAATCAGCTAGTAACTGATAATTTTCAAAGATATAATTTTTTTCTAGGACGTATGAAAATTGAACTATATCAGGCATGTCAAATTGGGGGCCATCTCAGAAATTATATTTAAAAAATACCATAGATTTTCATGTGTCACCACACATTACATTTAGCGTTTCAATAATAAATGAAAAAACTTACACATAGTTTGCTACGTTTTTTAACTTATTTTGGCTGCGGCCTGTCATACCACATAAAATTTTTATGCGGCCCGCACACCTCAACGAGTTTGACATGCCTAAACTTTAGTGGAAACGTGGTGTACGTTAAGGCCAAAACAATGTTGTTTTCTTCGCACCTTCTAGTAATCGGACGTTTTTCGGTAGTCTTACGCACCCTTTGGTCCCAGAAGCTTTCAACTAACGAGCGAATACTTTATGTCAATGAGCCAACACCTGTTTCAATAAATCAAACTTCTCTAGAAATTGAATTGCATTTCGTTTGGTGTTTAGAGTAATTCTATTCAATTGAGTAAAATCTAAAAAGCGAATAATTTTTCCAATAAAATATCTCATGAGAGTTTATTTATAACGGTCGAGTACTGAACAACTATGAGGTATTAGTACAGCTAAAAACGGAAAAAAGAGAAAAAAAAACTATGTTTTTTTTTATTATAATTTTTGCATTGTAAAAACACAGAGCTTAACCTTTCAAAGCTTTTCAAATCATCAAAACTATTCGAAAAAAATCACAGAAATTTTATTTTGAAAACTTTCCTGAGGAATCACAAAATACACAATCTGTAGTACCAGGCAACTTCCTGTGACCACCGGAAGTGCTCCCTAAAAAAACCGTAATTAGGCAGTTCGAGTCAATAAATATGACTCGAGAGTTCGCGAGCGTTCACCTAGCCGCAACTATTGACCGATTTCGATGATTTTTAATTCATTGTATGGATAATTTATTCTAGTTTCTCAATATTGAAAAATTAAGTCAAAATGTTTTACCAGTTTTACCAGAGCAGCAGCAGTTGCTTATGCTGATGGGTTGTTAATTTAGTAAAACAAGAGAGCTAAAGGATTTCGTTTCTCCTGCGGCTACAGAGGGGCGCGAGATTCGTACACTAACTTACTGAAAATGTGGACCAAACTGGTTGGAATCTGACAGCTTTTAGTAAATCAAAAAAACATTAAATATTTTGTGACTCCTATGTAAAAACTATATCGATCGAAAGAGCTGATTCTAATGAATCTCTAGGTGAATAAAAAGTGCCCAATTTGAGTTAAAATTTTAGTAAAATCACGATAACAAAATCCCGCAAACCCACCGAAACAAGGTGGAGTTTGAAAAATGACAAAGAGGAGTGAGTTTCATTAAAATATACTGAAAAACTGGGATTTATGAGAAACCAAGTATGTTCTATGAAAATAATAATCAGATTAACAAAAAAAACAATTGAAATTTAGAAAATCGGTTCATTGGTAAACGAAATACAGCGATGCAATGCCAAAATTGGTGAAGTTCCGAGATAGCGGTCAAAACTTCCTTTGGATTAGATTAATACCTCCGTGGATAGATTTATTGTTGGCAATTAAAAATATTATAAAATCACCGCAATATATGAAAACTAACAGAAGTTACAAACATTTAAATAAAACCTCTTTTTCGGGACTTTTTTCATCAATCAGATACATACTGGTAATCTGGTAGAACGAAGACACCGATTAGATGCAGCCAATTCTTTGACTTACCGTGAATTTTGACCACCAAAGTTTTTTTTTTCTGGCCCACTATGCGGTGAAATATTCTTCTCTATTTAAGAATGGCTAGCTTTCATTGTTTTTTTTTTTGTAAATTATTTATTTGAAACGGCTCATACCTTTAGGCTTTAAGGAGCCAAACTCGTTTTGTTTGATTACAATTGTGTACTTAGATCTAGTTCACTTTTTTTTTTTTTTTGAAGAAAAAGAAAGATAGAAAGGGAAATATGAAAATAAAGAGAATTATAGTCGAAGATCGATAGCTTTTAGGAAAAGGTATATCTCGAACATATAGTCCAAGTCCATCATACCTAATACATCCCTCACTGGAACGTCGGGTGGTTTTCCTCGGGCCCGAAGGGAATCTATAAAGTTCGCTCTGGCGAATAGGTGGTCCTCACACGACCAAACAATATGCTCGATGTCATGGTAACCTAGACCACATCCGCATAAATTGCTGCCAGCAATATTTAAACGATAGAGTACCGCATTCATGGAATAATGATTGGACATGAGACGGGAAAATATACGAATAAAATCCCGAGTCAGGTTCAATCTATTAAACCAGGGTTTAAGGCTTACCTTTGGGATAATCGAGTGGAACCACCGACCCAACTCATCCTCGTCCCATCTACGCTGCCAGTTGACAAGAGAGTTTCTTCGAGCCAAGAAGTAAAATTCGTTGAATACGATTTCACGCTGGTAAATGTTGCCTTCCATCGCACCCACTTTTGCAAGGGAATCTGCCCTCTCATTGCCTGCTATTGAGCAATGTGAGGGGACCCAGATAAAGGTGATAGAAAAGCAACGTCTTGATAAAGTTGTCAATATATCTCGTATCATTTCGAGGAAGTACGGCGTGAATTTTCCTGGTTTTATAGAGCGGATTGCTTCAACAGAGCTGAGACTATCAGTTATAATATAGTAGTGTTCAATAGGTCGTGTGGCGATACTATTCAAAGCCCAGTGAATAGCTGCTAACTCTGCAACATATACAGAGCATGGTGACTGGAGACTGTGAGATGCGCTGGATATTTCGTTGAACACTCCAAATCCTGTTGTTTCCTCTATAAGTGATCCATCGGTAAAGTACATTTTATCAGCATCGACGTGTCTATATTTAGCTTCGAAAATTCTTGGAATCAGAAGAGGACGATGCGGATCCGGGATTCCACGAATTTCCTGCTGCATAGACAAATCAAACTGGACAGAAGAATGATCGTAGTCTGGGCTACAAACACGAGTTGGAGAATACGAAGAAGGGTTTACCTGCATTGACATGAGGATATGGTATATAGACATAAATCTGGTTTGAACATTTTGCTCAAGTAACCTTTCGAAATTTACAATCACCAATGGGTTCATGACCTCACACCTGATGAGGAACCGAAGTGATAGTAAATTGAATCGATCTTTCAAAGGGAGTATTCCTGCCAAAACTTCAAGACTCATGTTGTGTGTTGAGGGCATACAGCCCAAAGCGATACGGAGACAACGGTATTGGATACGCTCTAGTTTGATGAGGTGAGTTTTGGCAGCTGACTGGAAACAGAAGCTACCATATTCCATAACGGATAGAATAGTTGTTCGATACAATTTGATAAGATCTTCTGGATGGGCTCCCCACCAGGTGCCAGTAATTGATCGGAGAAAATTGATTCTTTGTTGGCATTTTCCTTTCAGATACTCAATGTGGGCTCTCCAGGTACACTTGGAATCAAACCAAACCCCAAGATACTTGAAACTCCTCGATTGAGTGATCGTTCTGCCTAGGAGTTGAAGCTTAGGTTGAGCAGGTCTACGTTTCTTAGAGAAAACAACCATTTCCGTTTTCTGAGGGGAAAACTCAATCCCAAGCCCCAAAGCCCAGGAAGACAATCTGTCTAAAGTATCTTGTAAAGGCCTGTGTAGATGAGACTCAGTAGATCCTGTGACAGACACTACTCCGTCATCTGCAAGTTGTCTTAGAGTGCAGCCTTCAGAGAGACAGCTGTCGATGTCACTCACATAAAAGTTGTACAAAAGTGGACTCAAACATGAACCCTGTGGGAGGCCCATGTAAGATGTTCTTCTAACTGCAAAATCTCCGTGAGCAAAGTTCAAATGTTTCTCACAAAGTAAGCTGTATAAGATGTTGTTCAATAGAGGAGGCAGACCCCGGGAGTGCAACTTGTCTGACAAAACCTCTATTGAGACTGCATCAAAAGCTCCCTTTATGTCTAGAAACACTGAAGCCATTTGCTCACGTTTTGCGTACGCCATTTGTATCTCTGAAGACAGCAAAGCAAGGCAATCGTTTGTCCCTTTGCCCCTTCGAAACCCAAATTGAGTATCTGAAAGGAGACCATTTGTTTCTACCCATTTGTCCAAACGAAACAATATCATTTTCTCCATCAATTTGCGTATACAAGACAACATCGCTATTGGACGGTAAGAGTTGGGATCAGACGCTGGTTTTCCGGGCTTTTGGATAGCAATGACTCTCACTTGTCTCCAATCTTGGGGAACAATGTTATGCTCGAAGAATTGGTTAAATAAATTTAACAAGCGAAATTTTGCAGCATCCGGAAGGTTTTTCAACAAGTTAAATTTGATTTCATCAATTCCCGGAGCTGAATTGTTGCAAGAGAGGAGGGCAAGTGAGAATTCGACCATCGAAAAGCTTGAGTCTAGACCACTATCAGACCTATCAGGAGGCACGTTCCGGATTATTTTTTGCACAGATGTAGAATCTGGACAGACTTTCCGTGCGAATTTAAATATCCACCTATGTGAATATTCCTCACTTTCATTTGTAGATGATCGATTACGCATGCTTCGTGCCACTTTCCACAAAGTACTTAAGGATGTTTCACGCGATAACCCACTAACAAAATTCCTCCAATACGCCTTTTTCTTCCCCTTGGTTAACTTTTTAAACTGATTTTCAAGGGAAACGTAAGCTTCAAAATGGACAAGAGTTCCATGTTTTCGAAATTCTTTAAATGCTGTTGATTTGTCCTTATAAAGCTTAGAACACTGAGGGTCCCACCATGGATTAGGAGGCCTTCGATGAATAGATGATTCTGGGATGGGTTTTGTTTGAGCGTCAACTGCACTATCGTGTATCAGACAAGAAAGAAAGTGGTACTCCTCCAAAGGAGGTAAAACGTGCATAGAGTCGATGGCGGTTTTAATTGTGTCCGAGTACTTTTTCCAGTCGATGTGTCTTGTAAGGTCATATGTCATATTTATTGTGTTCGAAGAGCTGACCCCATTGGTGATAGTAATTTCGATAGGTAAGTGATCACTACCATTCGGATCATGGACTACCTTCCACTGGCAATCAAATGATAGTGAATTTGAGCAGAGTGAGAGGTCAATTGCACTTTGTCTTGCAGGAGGTTTAGGTACCCGTGTTTTTTCACCCGTGTTCAATACAGTTAAATTGAAACTGTCGCAAATGTCATAGATAAGAGTAGAACGACTATCGTCAATTTGTTCTCCCCAGACAGTTCCATGTGAATTGAAGTCACCCAGGATCAACCTTGGCTCAGGGAGCACTGAGCACAGGTCCTCTAGGTGATTTCGATCCACTGCAACTCTCTGAGGCCAGTACAAACTGACAACACATAAGTCCTTACCTCTTATTGTTGTATGACATGCAACAGCTTCAATTCCGCCTGATAAAGGAAGGTGAATTCTATAAAAAGAGTGGCACTTATTGATCCCCAAAAGCACCCCACCATAAGAATCGTCACGATCCAGACGGATAATATTAAAATTGTGGAATGAGATGTTAGATTGAGAAGATAGCCAAGTTTCGGACAATGCAAAGATATCACAGTTTGTTTTATGAAGTAAATAATTCAATGAATCCAATTTTGGAATAAGACTACGACAATTCCACTGTAGTACAGTGATATCTCCGACCTCTCGGCGTAAATTAGCCATCGAGAGATACAAACACTGAAAGGAGGGGCCAAGTTTGCATCAATTGCTTTAAAAATGTCTTTAATACAGGAAGCATTGCAAATACAATGTCTTTCACGGGTTCTGATACATTAAAACACGAAAAAAATCCGTTCAAAATGTCAGTCAACTTAAAGAGCCCAGACTGAATCGTTGATTCTGGCATCACGTTTGGGGTTTGGGTTTGCGAAGCTCCCGCAGCTGTTGGAGGAACTTGTTTTTCCTTTTCAGCAGCAGTCGACTTTTTCTCGTTTCTATTTGAAGAGACAACCGTAGCTATTTTAGCTGGTATTTTCGGAGAAGGCGCCTTTGTTCGCTTCCGAGAGCCTCCTGCAACGAAGACTGGCTGAACTTCATCAGCCGTATCTGTGTCTTCATTGTCAACTGACAGCACAGAAAAAATGTTACAGGTCTGAGGTTGGACCGGTGGAGAGGCGCTCTTTAATATGGCGGCATAAGAACGCTTGGAGCGTTCTTTTAAAGAGCGCCTCTGTTTATCCCAGCTTGCCTGAAATGCCTCGCAGGAGGAGATATCATGGGGTGAGCCCCCGCAATAGACGCATTTTTGCTCAACTGCTGAGCATGCTCCTTCCCCATGATTCTCCCCACAATGCAAGCATCGCTTCTTGTTGCAGCAATGCGAAGCAGTATGCCCCAACTTGATGCAATTCTTGCATTGCATTGGGCGAGGCACATAAAGGCGTACTGGAAGCCTTAAAATTCCGTCAATCAAGACGTAATGAGGGAGGGCTGTTCCTGCAAATGTAACCCGAATCGAGGCTGAAGGCGAATACTTGGTAACGCCATCAACGACGGAGGCAGTCATGAGTTGGCGACAATCCAAGATTCCGACCGAAGTCGAATCAAGGCTCTTGAACTTACCTACGCCGTGAGACTTAACGTATTCAGCCTCCAAACTCGATTCGGTGATCACACCCTCGATCTCTACGTCTCGAGATGGAATATAGAGCTGATACTCTAAATTAAAAAAATTACTGGCAAGAATTCCGTTTGCGGCCTTCCGGTCGGCCACAACAACGCGCAATTTGTTCGGACGTACTTTGGAAACACTGGTAACGGAGGGCCACCTAGCCAGATCTTTCGTGATCTGCACTAAATTTAATGGTTTTCCGTTAGTTTTGGGCCGGATGAAAACCACCCCCGGCCCAGAAGAGGATGAATTATCAGGATAAACTCGGAGTCGGGTTGTTTTTCCCGCAGCTGCAGATGGAGTAGCAATATCAACTGGCGGAGAAGGATGACCATTCGAAGAACCAGCTACAGCTGAATCCTCCAGATGCTCCTCATCCTCATAGATGATTTGCTCACCATCCACCTCTGGCGGGTCCGACCCCCCGCCTTCGCTCATATTTCATGAAAATAAAAGCGAAGCTCAATTTGATCGAAATATATAATAGAGAAAAAATAGAATTAGAAATAGAGAAAAGTAAGAAAAGTATAACAAACTTGATTTTTGTTTTGATTGGCTCCTTCAGTGGTGATCCCAACCACGTGGTCCTTCTTCGAAGATGGCTGCCACGTCAAGTCTCGGCTCGAGCAAGAACGACCAGATTGATGATGATGATGAGTCAAACAATGGCGGCGGCCCTCGTGGTGACCAGTTGAGGGCAGTCAGCTAGCCAGAAAAAAACCTTTTTTTTTGTCGACCAACACTATAATAGCACCACTTTGGCGAGCTGGGGTCTGCCTTTGGCAGAAAAACGTATAGCGCGGTACAAAACACCGTATTAAACGCCCGAACGGAACGAAACACCCGGATATATTGGACGAAATCTCGAAACGCGACTGTTCACTATGAGCGATACGAGACCTACCAGCTTTCATTGTTAAAAAGATAAAGATTTTATTTTGTATCGTATTACAATATCTTCTTGTTTGGAAGTAAAAAGATATTCGCACGGTGTCAGCAAAATCGTATTTGCGTATTGCTCAGAAGATAACATTTCTGAAAGATTTTAAAGAATCAACCAGTTCGTCAACTTGTGATGGTCTGAAGGTCATTCAGCCCAAAAGGTAGGTAATGTGAAGAAATGGGTTTCGAGTTTTTTCGTAGGGAAATTGAATTTAACTCACAAACTCTTGGTCAAGTTTCTCCCTTCTAGTAAGATTAATTAGAACATTAACCGATTTATAAATGCTCGTGTTTTTTGCGTGTTTTTTTATACTTGTGGTGATATTGATCAACTTCCAATTCAAACCATATAATTTACATTCACTTAAACTATTGTATTTTCTTTAAGAAAAGATTAAAAAAAAACAGTATAACTTACCATTTCAGAAGATATCATCGTGATCATAACATACTAATTCACGGTTGTCTTTATGCTTTCCTTTTTGAGATCGGTTAGTGGCTGCAAAAAGTAAAATCGGATGTAAGTTCAAACGAACCAAAAAAAAATTATATTCGATAAGTTTATATGAATTTGTAAAAAGGAATTAGAGCTTACTAACAATGTGACAAAAAAACTTGCTAAATACGAATTTAGACTTGGTCTTACCTAACGCCGACCAGGCTGCAGATGATCCAGCATCATTAATGGGATTAATCTGAGGCTGTCTGCGTGCTAGCTGCACTTGTAACTGGATACCACCAACGGTTTTGCTATGAATCTGCAATAATTATAAAGACCCCCTTAAGCACATTTTATTTCTCAAGCAAGTAAAAAAACCAAACCTCAGTAATTGCCCGATCAGCTGATTCTGTTTTTGCGAATGTAATGAAGCCCCGTCCTTTTTCGATTTCCATAGAAATGTTAAGAATTTCTCCAAAATCGCAGAAGTGCTTCTTGAGAAATTCTTCGGTCACCTTATTGCCGGACACGTATATGGTGTTACCGGATCGCGGTTTATCTCTGGGCGAGTCCCCAGCTTTTGTAATCTGTTCTTCTTTATCGCGTTCATTAGCAAACTGTTGATATAGATTGGGTGTAGGTTGATCAGGAGTGGTTGGCGAGGGTTGTGGGGGCGGCGTTTCAACCGACGAAAACGACTGAAATTGTGCTCCCGGACTTGATTCTTGCTGAGAACGTTTCCTTTCCTGGACTATACATTTAGTTTAAATTTAATGTTTATAAAAACCGTTAGAACAAATTATTATTAACTACCTTTTGGTCGTTTGAAGGAAGTCTCCTGTTTAGACGGTGGCTTTTGGATGGCTTGAATAGCGCCGCTCTTTAGCAATTTACGAGCTACTTCTCGAGCATCTCTAGCATCAGCAGGGCGCTTTAATATCAAATTCTTCTCTGGTTCCTGCTTTGGAGCTTTAAGAGCTTGCAGTGCTTTTTTCTGAACAGAAAATAGTGATAATTGGAAATAAAAAAAAAAACATTAATTGAATGGAATGGACCGGAATGGCCATTATTGACAATTAATATTATTTTACCTTTTTCTTTAACTTTCCGTATTTTGCTTGAAGCATTAGCTCTTCCTCAGTTAGATTGGATGGAAAATGTATGTACACCATTTTCTATGTGGTATTTTCAGATTATTTTATATAAAAATTCAGAAATTCGACAAAATCTGAACAGTTTCACAAAAATCAAACAGTAAACAAAGTTTTGTTTTGTTGCTTTCTACACACTTAATCGAAAATATGTTATATCCATCATTTTTTAAACCAATAGCAGCGAACTAAACGAAACCTGGGCGACTACAGCTACGGGTGTAAGCAAATTGAGAAAAAATAGGCAAGGGGTATCAAATTTTTCTCAGTGATGGATGGTGGAGACGGAGCGCTTTTTGACAGTCAGTTTTTTTTTTTTTTTATAACTAGTTTATTAAAGGCCTTTTACTTTTACAAAGTTTAAATGTGCCGAGGGTATTCGTTTCACTGGTTAGTAAGGAAGGGGGCCGTAATAGTCGCGGCGACTCAACAGTTAGAAAAAAAAACTTTAAACAAGGAAAAAGGAAGGGGTTTATAGGGGTTATTCTTCAGTATCAGTGACAGTCAGTTGTTTGCCTACTAATGCATACCATTAGAGCAAGTTCACTGGTGTTGGGAAAAAGTGGTAGAAATTTTGTCGTTTTTTGCACATTTTGAAAATTTTGCCATGCAAAAACATTTTTAAGATCAGTGGCCTTCAAGTTTTTTGACAACACGTGTTGTAGTTTCGCATGCGGTGATGCAAAAATAGCAATATTTCTATATCACATACGGTTGAAATAGAAACAGTGCTGTAAAAAAATACAACACCCAAAGATCTTGAA